>NC_141142.1:132250507-132550507 GCF_053477565.2 Lygodium microphyllum
CCACCATATTATCTTCACAAGAGTCTTAGCCACAACCCTCCTAGTAGTCTAGCTTGCTAAAGCAATGTTTAATAATGATGACCCATGTTGAGTTGGCTCAATCCTTTGGCCAAGTTTGAGGATAAGCCTTGAGCTTAGTTGTTCCAATATGAGGCCTCCATCACTTCTAGGGGCAGTAATTAAATCCAATAAATTTGTAAGTCATTTGGTGTTGGGGATTAAAGTGCGGATGTGGTGACAACTAGCCAATGAGTCATGAAATTAGGATATTGTAAAGAGTATCATGAGAAATCTTAAGGGTACTACAAATATGTGCACACTGCATTCAAACTCTATGAGTGCCATCTAATTGGTAGGTAACCCAACCTTTCAAGCACATTGAGGTATATTATCACTTCATCAGAGAGGTGATTGAGGACAAGCAAATAGAGCTTGTCAAGATCTCGATTGATGAGACTCTTGCTAATTTGCTCACTAAAAGTCTCGCAATCCAATGTTATACTTTCCTTAGGAAGATGATGGGTGTAGGATGAGATGACATCTATTCCTTATCTTATTATACTTACATGTACACATTATATTTTGTCATTTTTTTCTTATTTTCTCCACACAAGTACATTCTCCTATGAGTGAAAAGTTATTTGGGGTTAAAGGCCACCTATGCCTAAGTGCCTACATTTACTTTGTACACAATGCTTGGACACCTATATATTGCAAATGGTGGCAACCCATCACTATCACTTTATTCTTTATTCTTTCTATGACAATAGACTAAGGGAAGGTAGGTCACACATTGTGACTATTGGAGTTCCCACATGCTGTCTTGCTCTTGCTCGAATCTCCATAGCTCTTACTTCCACTTGTCCTCTCACTCTTGCTCCACCTTTCATTTGAAGAATCCTATATAGCTCCACAAGAAAATCCATTAGGACCTTCTCAATCATATCCCATTGGCTTTTTGCCATAGAAGTGGCTACTGCAATAACAAACATAATTGTCATCCTAAGCATTTTATCAATAATTAGTAGCTTCCCACTAAAGCTTAGTGGGATATAATAATATATTTTAGATCTCCTTCAATCTTTTCAAGTAATCACTAAAGCTTCTATTGAGTCAACACATTAAGGCTAATGCTTCTATTGAGTCAACACACTAAGGCTAATGGGCATACAAGCTAGCAAAATATATACCTCATCCTCGACACTCTAAATTCCATATGAGTAACCCATGGATTGGGCCATCCACTCTGACATACATGATCTCAATCTTGGTTTTACTCACCGTGGACCTTGACACACATACTCTACTATTAGCATGCTAGACCTGTCATTAGCAAAGAGTAGGGTGCATATATTTGCTTGCCATCAAGTAAGGAGAGCCCATGCAATATGCCTTTTGTAGACTAAACGCTATAACTATTAAAAGTGGATTGACTGTAAATGTGAACAGTAAGGGAGCTATTAGACATCCTTGATAACTCCAATATCTTAAGTTGAAAGGAAGTTGGCATCAACTCTATAATTGTTAAAAGTGGATTAACTACAAATGTGAATAGTAAGGAAGCTACTAGACATCCCTAACTACTAACTCCAATATCTTAAGCCGAAAGAAAGTTGGCATCAGCCTACTAACCCCTATGATCAATGTGGACATCATTAAAAAATGCAATTACCATCTTGCAAAATTGAATTCTAAATCCTACCTTGATCAATATGAGAATGATGATGTCTCATCAGATCTTATCGTAAGCTTTATCAAGATCCATATTTATTAGAACAAACTCTTGTTTCCTCTCAAGATCATATTGCATATAAACCGTTAGGTTTGAGAATTGCATCATGGATCTTCCTTCCATGTGGGAACCCATGTGTTAGGTGGAATATTCTAGGTAGTAAAAATTTATTCTAAGAGTGATTACCTTGTAGCAGAATGATCTAGGGAGCAACTTAAATCTACATGTATTGGCAAAGTGGGGAAGCTCAGTTTTCTTCATGTATGGAAAGGCAACTTCACAAATGCCCTTTCCCATAGAGCTTCATATACTTCAACATAAACACCCACTATCCTAGGTGTCTTCACTTTCTTCATTATTTTGATTACATAGTCCATCTCCTCTATAAAGAATGGCCGAGAGATAAGGGCACGTGTTTCCCAAGGCATGTCCTTCTCAACATGTAAAAGAAATTCCTACGATGCCTTATAGTATTCTGAGACTGCCTCCAATTTTCTTCTTTATGTTAACAAATGTTAACAAACACTTTAGCAATGGCCCAATCATCAATATGCCTATTTCCTACTTCCTATGCTTAAAATGTGAATATTTGAAGAAAAAGGAAATGGGAGTATCTACATCCAGCATCCATCTCAACTTTAACCATGTGTTAGTACCTTCAACTTTGCCATATTCTTAATTTGTAATGAAATCCTCGATACCACAGCTTGACCCACCTCTGTTGGAGGACTTGGAGAGGGCAAAGGAGAACATTTCAGCTCAAGGTTTCTTCTGAAGACCATCACAAGGCGCAGCAATGTGGCACAAAAAACGCTGACATTGGGCGACTGGAGAGCAACATTGAAGAAAATGCAAAAATCGGTGCAAATTTGCAAGTGATATGTTTCGAGCTAGACCACAACTAGTAGAGGGCATGATTGTGGCAACTATCATGGGGCTTAATTATCCCCCCTAGTGGGCCATCTCCTTGTAAGAGGGTTTGGAGAAATTCCTCCTCTGCTAACTTCTATGAGCAAAACCCTAACTGTGGGTTTTTGGCAGGCATCTTGTAAGAGTGAGATAAGAGCATCAAATCCTTTGTATTTTGTAAGAGCCAAATAAGAAAATCATCATTAGTATGAATAGAAAGAGTAGCAATAAGGAAATTTCTTTGATATCAAGTACCATCATCCAACCCTCTCCTCCTAGAAAGAGCCTTATCCTTTCCATACAGTTTTTGGCAATTAATTATGGCTAAAGTTTTTCTCTTTAATCTCAAGGATGAATTATATTATTTGTCACTAAACTCTTTCCAACATGTTTTCAAATAATTTTAAAGAGCTTGTCCTTTAAAATGAAAGTGCTAAACAAATAAGGAGGCAACCCATTATATAATGGATTTGGAGCAATCGGTTGTTGTAATGGTCTAAACTATTAGGTCAATAAGTAGAGTCATTTCAAGATCAAGAGCTAATTATCACTCTCCTTTATTAATGTAAGCCTTGTCTAGTCTCGCTCCCCTCCATGATTCATCATTGTGCTTGGTGTGCCAAGTAAAGGCTTGGCCTTCATCAAATGATGATACATGTGGGACACCAACCAATCACGACTCTTACATAGGTCATTCCACCTTTCCCTTCTTGTAATCAATGTGGTGCTATAATTGTGTAATCCTTCATTTGTGCATGTGGAAATATTCCAATCCCCAGTTATCATAGTATATTCTTGGGGGATTTCTCTATTGATTGCCTCCCACAAGTGAGCCCCATTCATGGATGTTGTTGTAAGGCTTTTTCTTGATAGCCTAAATAGGACTAGGATAGAGAGCTGACACATAGGAGAGGCATTGAAGGTCAGGACTTGCCACCACCTTCACATGCACATGGAGAGGAGAAGATGGGGAAGAAGAGATTCTCTCTCTCTCTCTCTCTCTCTCTCTCTCTCTCTCTCTCTCTCTCTCTCTCTCTCTCTCTCTCTCTCTCTCTCTCTCTCTCTCTCTCTCTCTCTCTCTCTCTCTCTCTCTCTCAACCTCACACACCCTCTACTTATCACCTCCCTAGTTTCTCAATCACTCTCAATCTCACTCTCTTTCTCTCCTTAACTCTCTCACAAGTACTGAAAAAGAAAGCAAGAGCAAGAAGACTTCAAGTTTGCACAAACATAAATAGCTTATTTCATTCTCTTTAATCACTTATATATATGAGTTTTAGGGTTTCCATACTAGTAAAGCCACATTCTCCACCTTGCATTGACCTTGTGGGTCCCTAAAATAAATACAACTTCCATGGGAGCAAGCTCGGGTCTCATTTTAATACAACTTAAATCATATATGCATTTGGAAAATGCAAGTGCCCCATAATGTAATCTTGTTGAAGCTCAAAATTTACGTGTCCTTTGGGTAGCTTTTGGCACTTGCATTTTGTCTTCCTAACAAAATTTTTTACACCTAAAATGGTATTAGTTAGGGCTTAAACTTGCAACTTGTGATAATGATTGAATTTTTGAACAATTATCTATACGTTTGGGAACATCATGAGTAGTTGACTTGCTGTTTTGAGGCTATATTTGGCAATGAATATAGCTAAGCTGCATCATTTGGAATGGTTCAAGTGTAACTACTAACCACACATGCTTGCAAAAATTATGTGGTTACTAATAGCCAATATCATAGCCTTATGTTTGTCATCACTTCATTTTTTAAGACTAAGTTTACTACTCATTGCTAGATCATGTGCTCCAAATGAGAAGCATTATCAAAATAGCAAAGAACATAGTGCTCAACCAAATGAGTGATCTAATACCGTGGATATCTTATTTCCGTGTGCAAAAAAATCCATATAATTGAAGTTACTTCAACCTTACACATCTCTTCTAATGATACGCTATATCCAACCTTCATCTTTGACTTTCGAAGATACCAAAAAACTTATTTCAAACCTCTTTCATGGGTAGTTACAAAACAATTTATTGTATGCCAATTTTGAAAATGAAGCTTTCCATGCATGGATCAATCCTAACATTGTGTGTAGCATAATCTGACAACATATCATTAGCCCAATAATACTACTTGTGGTGTATATTACTTTATTTACTTGGGAGCTTTTGCCTTGTTCTCAACAAGTGGTATATCCAAATTTTGTTGATTTCTAATTAAAATAAAGTAGGAAAGGTAAATACGTGATAGTAACTTAAAGCTACATTAATTATTCTAGAATTTGTTAACATGTATGCCCTTATTTATTATGTAATGAATGAGAAAAACAACTCAAACTATGATGTTGTGAGAGGTGAGCTCCATACTCTAATATGACTTGTGTGTTCATGACTATTTTCATAGTCAAAGGAAAAATTGCAGCACATTATCTACATGTTTGTCATGCAATCTTGATATAGACATAATGTTCCAAATTACGACTTGGGCTTGTACATATAGGGCATGTCCTTAGCCACTTCTATTTGTGATTGTCAAGCATATGAATCTTCAACAATTCAATAAGCTCTCCTATTTGTACGTAGTTCACAAGCATTATGCCATACATTGCAATTGATCACATTCTCTAACACAAAATACATGTGTTTTGCATGTGTGCTTGTGTTGATGCATTTGGATTAATAGATGATCACTATGTGATACATTAGGAATGATCAAATTTTCTTACACAAGACTTGAGATGCACATGTTTGCTTTATGTTGACACATTTGGTTTATACATGTGTAAGACCACATATGACACATGGATAAATGAGCAAGCCTTGAAATACATGTCACTAGTTCAATTTGAGGTGTATATCATAGCACCTTGCCTCCAAAGCAACAACATGTACTACGGAAAAAAATGGTAGCGGAATTATTATGGCCATATTATCTTTTGTGAATGTTACTTAAGGTGTGTCCTTATTGATTTCATGTAACCATTTGTTGCCTAGAGGAAAACTTTAGAATATGCTAGCATGCTCTACAAACAAAATACTCACTAATAAATGCAAACTTTAAATAGTTTTACTAGCACACTAGTCACATAATTAATACAAAAAAATTTACCAACGAGGTCATGGCATAGTGGATCGTGGGTCGATTGAGTTCCTTGTGTGAGTGAGTTAGATTGCTATGACACACTTCCCCTATGGCACTACTAATCGGCACACATTTTCAAAAAGAAAAACTAATACCAAGACATGCCTTTATTGCCACATTGTGGAAAAACATAAGAAACTAAGATTGCTAAGTGGAAGATTTAAAAACATGTAGTGAGTAGCCATTTGATAGTTGGAATCATGCCCTTTGAATCACTATTTTTGGGCCCAAACAAGCCAAAAGATCCCCTATCTAATAAGTATAAGGGTTAGGTCCCTTGAATATGTTTGTACCCCCCTTTTTAAAAATTTGCAACAATCATTTTGAGATCTTTCAACAACCATCCTTACTTCTTCATCCTTGAGCTTATGGTGTGCTAAGAGGAAGTGATAGCATGAATGGAATGAGGATGATGTTTCAAAAATGCCATATGGATAGAAGTACAATTTCGAATGGGGTAAGGCCAAACCTTATGGGAGTAATCATCAATGAATGTGACCCATATACATCCAAATGAACAAGAGCCAAAGGCTCACCCCTGCGCTTCAGGCCAGACTTCTTATGCATACTACGTGTCTGCCTACTATATAAACAATGATCACAAGACTCAAAACAATGTCTGCCTACCATATAAACAATGATCACAATACTCAAAACACTTATGACCAAGGGGTAGAAGATACTACAAAAGTGATAAACATTTTCATTTCTTTCAAAGATATGTGCCCAAGGTGACAATGCCAAAGAGATACATGTGAAATTGCAACTATAGCCAAAACATGGTTAACTAACCCAGATACAAGCAAAGGATAGAGGGCACTAGACTTAACACCATGTGTAATAACAAGATTCCTATGGGTAATCTTCCAAGAGGAATCACCAAAAGTGACAACATAATCTGCATCATCCAAGGTGCCAGCAGAGATAAGGCTCTTCGTGAGAGCCGGTACATGACATACATAATTCGAAGTAAACATGCTACCTAAACCAAAACGCAATTGGACATCATCAATACCAACTATCTCCAATGCCAAGTCATTACCCAAACATATAGATCCAGTCATACTATGATAGGAGTGAAACCACTCTCTATGAAGGGTCATATGAAAGAAATCCCCTAAATCTATCAACCAACATTGAGTATATCCTAACCAAGCATCAATTAGTTGTGAAGCATCCAAAGAAGAAGCTACCAAGATAAGATCATCAGTTATATCAAGTTGCACCACATTAATCTCCTCAATCTTGACACTAGAGTTGCTAGGCAAAATGTGTTTGTCGTCACGCATTTTATGGCACTATGGCCAAATATAACCTACTTTCCCACAATAATAACAAGTAAGACCAAACTTATGGCCATGGGACTTACAATGAGATTATCCACATGTCCTAGAATAAGACCTATTAGAGTCTCTACCATTGCCATTTTCATCTTGTCGGGCTCTCACTATCAATGCATGTGACGTATGAGAATCATCCACATTCTTTCTATCCACCTCTTCTGTCAAGAATGGCAAGCAAAAATAAAGGATGCAAAGTATCCTTAAACTCAATATCTTGCAAAGATAAATGGCTAATGATGGAGTGAAACTCATTCAAGTATGCAAATACAAAAGTCCCTTCCTTCCTATGAAGGTCCATCAATTGTTTTAGCTAATACATTTGAGATGCAAGACTCTGTTTATCATAAAGATTCGTAATCTATGTCCAAAGCTCATATGCTGTCTAATTTTCAGTTACAACATTGTAATGAACCTACTTAGAAAGTGATAAAATGATTGTGGACTTGCATAGCTCATCCAATTCATCCCAATCCTCAGCTGCAAAATTTTCAAGTTTAGCACCCCCATTTTTGAGTGGTCTAACATGCAATTTTTGCACTAAAACCTACCATATCTGGGTCTTCCAATAGTTGTAATTAGACCCATCTAGTTTCTCAATAATGAAGATGGCACTATTGTGAGAACCACTAGCCATAATGAGACCAAGCAATTCATCCCAATCCTTAGCCACATATTTTTCAAGTTTAGCACCCCCATTTTTGAGTAGTCTAACTTGCAAATTTTACACTAAAACCTACCATGTATGGGTATTCCAATAGCTATAATTGGTGCCATCCAATTTTGAAAGGTGAGAAGAATCAAAGCTTGCTTGGAAGTGAGCTATGGCGGTGGAGAGCAAGAGCAAGAAGAGAGACAGACACAAATAGGGACTCCAACAGTCACAATGTGTGACCGGGCCTTCCTTTATTCAAACTGTCACTAAAAGAATAAAGAATAAAGTGGCAATGGCGGGCGCCCACCACCTACAATGTGCCAGTGGCAGGTACTATTAGTATAGCAATACACGGGCAGCTAGGCAGAGGCGCCTTTACCCCCAACAACCTCCCACTTAAAGGCGAATGTGCCATAGTGAGGAGTGAAAACAAAAAAGAAAAGACATTACAATGTACACATGTACAACAGGATGAGGAAAAACGTCATCTCATCCAATGCCCGCGTCAATCTTCCGAGGAAGGCAAAGCGCTCAGTAGTAAGGCTTTTTGTGAGCAAATTTGAAGGATTTTCATTAGTGGAGATCTTGACAAGGTCAATAGACTTGTCCTCCATAACCCCACATATGAAGTGATACCTCACCTCAATGTGTTTCGTATTGGCATGGAAGACCGGATTCTTGGCTAGCTAAATAGCACTCATAGAATCTGAATGCAGGGTAGGTATAACATCAATCCCAAGGTCATGAACCAAACAGCCCAACCATATGGTGTCCTTACAAGCCTCAGTAGCTACAACATACTAGACCTCGAGGTAGAGAGAGCCGTACACTTGTGAACCTTGGACATCCAAGAGACGGCACCTCTCGCATAGGTGAATACATAGCCAGAAGTGGACTTCCTACTATTTGCATGTCCTTCATAATCAGATTTTGTGTACCCCACAACTCCAGTATCTTGGCTGCCATAGTAAATACACATATCTGTTGTGCCTTTCAGTTATCTCTTTCAATTATCTCATGATACCCTTCACGGCATCCCAATGTTTATTGCCAAGTGTACCCATATAGTGGGCCACAACACCAACAGCAAAGGCAATATCCGGGTGAGTGGCTATCATGACATATATCAAACTGTCCACGGCTGATGCATGAGGGATCTGGGCCATCTCGGCCCTCTACTCATTCGTTTACGAATAATTGGCCTGTGAAACCTTCACATAAGAAGGTAATGGGCAGCCAATAGGCTTTACGTCGTGCATGCAGAAATGCTCAAGGACTTTATGAATGCACTCCCTCTGGGACAAGTAGAGTAGTCCCTAATACCTGTCGCGCTTAATGCACATACCAAGAATGTGAGAGGCATGTCCCAAATCCTTCATCTCAAAGCTCTTCTTTAGTTGAGATTTAAGAGCATCGAGCTCATCATGAGCTTTCCTTGCTATCAATATATCATCCACGTAAAGTACCAAAATAAGCAAGGAGCCATCACGGGTTTTCTTTGGGTAAAGACACGGATCCATAACACTCTTATTGTAGCCCTGTGACTACATAAGGGCATCAAAATTATGATACCACTCCCTAGGAGCCTACTTCAAGCCATAAGGACTTTTCTTCAATTTGCACACTAGGTGCTCCCTGCCAAGTTTTGCAAAGCCCTTAGGCTGCTCCATGTATATCTCATCATGCAAATCCCCATGCAAGAATGCGGTCTTGATATCCATCTGATACATGTCCAAGTCAAGTTGCGCGACTAAGGTCAAAACCAAGTGTAGGGTGGTCATCTTGACCATAGGAGAACAGACTTCATCAAAGTCAACTCCATGCTCCTGTTAAAACCCTTAGTGACAAGTCATTCCTTATAAACCAGATTGGGGTTTCCAAGGGTACTTTTCAGCTTGTACACCCATTTTGCATGGCCAAGCCTTCTTGCCTTGAGGCAATGCAACCAAATCCCAAGTCATATTCTTATGTAGGGAGTCTATCTTAGATTGCATAGCCCTCTCCCAAGAGTGACTATCACCCCTACGCATAGCCTCATCATGGATGAGAGGCTCTCTTGCATCTGTAACCAAGACATAGTGCATTGAGGGCTCAAATCTATCAAGTGGACGTCTATCTCTAACAGACCATCTCACGGCACTCTCTATGGCCAGTCGAACACCTTGGCCATGTGTATCAACTGCTGCTGCAAGCTGTCCAATTGGCTGTGCAGAAGCACGTGGTTGCTCCTGGAATATAGCCCTGCGTATCTCTACCACCTTCTCAAGCTGCCTATGCATCTTGTCTTCATGGAAGACTACATCATGGCTACGGATGACTTTTCGTGCTTGCGGATCCCAGAGGTGGTAACCCATCTTGCCTGCATCTCCATAGCCAAGGAAAAAGCATTTGACACTTTTAGGATCCAACTTGGTACGATTGTCTTTGGGCACATGGTAGAATGCCTCACATCCAAAGACAATTAGATGCACACAAGACAAAGGTTTCCCAGTCCATAGCTCCTCTGCAACCTAGAAATCTAAACCACTAGAAGGTGATCTATTTATGACATGCACATCTGTACTAACTACCTCAGCCCAAAAGCTCTGTGGTAAGCCTACATGGTTAAGCATACAGCATACACGCTCCTGGATGGTTCTATTCATCTGCTCAGCCAAACCATTCTGAGGTGGGGTATAAGGGGCAGTCAACTGACACTGAATACCCCTCTCGTCACATAGTTGCTCAAAAGCACGTGACATATATTCTCCCCCATTGTCATTCCTAAGGCATTTCAGCCTATGTCCAGTCTGATTATTAACAAATGTAAGCCATCTTTGAAATATAGCCAAGACATCATACTTAAGCTTAATGGGCTAAGGCCAGACTTTACGCTAAAAATCGTCAATGAACGCCACAAAATACTTTGCACCACCCATAGACTGACAAGGCATGGGTCCACAAACATCCAAATGTACTAATGCCACAAGCTCACTCATGTGTGTTCTACCAGACTTTTTATATGTATTCCTAGTTTGTCTACCATAAAGACAATGCTCACATGAATCAAAACATGCGTAGTCAATCAAGGGGCAGTAAGTATAGCAAACAAGAAAAAAAAATTATTCCCTTCAAGGATATATGGCCCAAACGGGCCTGCCAAAGAGATACATGTGGGATGGAACCCACTGACAAAACATGGTCAACAGAGGACCCATCAACTACAAGAGGATAGAGACGGGTGATCTTCCAAGTAGAATCCCCAAATGAAACATGAAACCTAGCATCATCAAGCTGCCCTACTAACATAAGGCTACGTGTAAGCGCACATACATGACGTACATCCTATAACACAAAAGTACTGCCAATAGAGAACTGCAGCCATACATCCCCAATGCCAACAATAGCAAGTGACTTGTCATCACCCAAGTAAACTAAACCAAAGATAGTGCGGTAGGAGTGGAACCACTCACGGCATCGTGTAACATGAAATGAAGCACCAAAATCCAAAAGCCAGCACTGTGCATACATGGAGTGAACATCAATCAATGACGTAGCATCACAAGAACTAGTTGCAAGTACATACTTCCCATCAGAGTCATCAGTCTGCATGACATTTATCTCCTCGATTTTCACACTGGATTTCGCAGAAATAATGATGCAATCAGAGGACTATTCCTCTACATTGTCTTTCCCCTTCTCTTTGTGCTTCTCATTGCACAACTCATGACACTATGGGCGTATATGACCCTTCTTGCCACAATGATGACATGTCACATTAGCATTTCTCCCACGAGACTTGCTGCGCAACTTACCATGCAACTTAGGCCTAGACTTCTGTGAATCCCTACCACGGCCATTCTTGCCATTACCATCTCTGCCTCTAAGAGTCAAAGCATGCGACACACAAGAGGCATCCAAGTTCTTAGGGTTGATCTCTTCTTAGCAAAAGAGCACTCTCTACATCAGAAAAGTTCAAAATTTTAGCAGGAGCACATAATATAGTCCGGAATACATCCCATGACTCACTTACAATCCCAAGCAAAAACAATGGAGTAACCTCATCATTAAAGGTAATACCCTGTTAAGTCAAGTTCTTGAGAATAGCATGGAACTGGCTCAAATGACTAGACATTGTCATATTTTGCTTCATGTGCAGGTCCATAAGTTGCTTCAGCCCAATACATCTGACTTGGTAGACTTTTATTGTCATAGAGATTCTTAATTTTATCCCAAAGCTGCCAAGCACTATATGCTTCCTCAACCACATTGTAATGCACCTATTCAGTGAGAGACAAGATGAGGGTGGACTTTCATAACTCATCAAGCTCATCCCATTCATCATCAGTCATAGTTTTAGGCTACTCGCCATGCATCCTTAGTGACTTTATCTACGATTTCTGCACCAATACCTCCCAAACTTGGCTCTTCCAATAGTTATAATTCGTACCATCAAGCTTAATGATGTTGAAGATAGCACTGTCAGTGGAAGAAGAACCCATAATGCAATCCAAAATAGTGCAGACAGTTCAAAATTTCTTGTTGTTTTCTACTGTATATAGCCAAAATGCCACCAAAACCAAGGAAAAATGACCACGAACTAATAACTAATGATATTGCCTACAAGTACCATCAAAAGTACATAAAATTAGGATGATTCAGCATGAAAATTCCACATCAATCCATGCATAATTGCTTGCTGTAATAAATTACAACCATGTACAATGAGAGCAAAATGTAGGCAAAATCAATGCACCAAGTCAACCACTGACTATCAAAGCATAACCAGCATCAAGCGGGCATAAATCAGCATATGACAGTCATACGGAAATCGAGCAAACACCCAAGCATGTCAAAAAAATCCGTCAGTAAGCCGGCACACCCCTTGTGTAATAGGGCAAAGTGTACACAACACTGGCAAGACCTAACACAAAGAGGTGTATGCTTAGGGAGTGCAAAGCCCAAATTAGCCCAAGTACATGTATGCAAACCATGGCATATCAACCATGCAACATCCAAGTGAAGAAGATCCCAGTCTCAAAAGACTCAAAGCTCAATAGCATAAACCACATGCTCAATGTTTGTCAAGCATCCAAAGATGCTCCCACTAGCACAAAAGCCATATGGATCAAGCCAAGAAGCTCAATAAATGCAAATGATAGCACCAGTGATGAAAGATCCAAGACCAAACATCAATAAGACATCATGAGCATATAGGCTTTGTAGCCTCCAATTATAGCAGTTATAGACGTCAACTGTATCCCAAATACAACTTTGGCAAGCCAAGAAATATCCCAAGTAAGTTCTAGGAATCTAGATGCAAGCCAAGACAAGGGGCTCTAGTAGCAATCGGCTCCAAACAGTGTAACTAGCATGTACATAGGCCAAGCATGTCAAGACCGATCATAGATAACATACATGCTATATGTACATCCAAGACGGAGCATCAAATGCATTCCAAAGCCGAGCTCAAGCTCAAATGAAGATCCAAAACCAAAGTCAAGCTTGATGTCGTACCTTGAAGGTCAATACTTCATTGCATATCCCAAAGACATAGCCCGAAACCAATAGGTATAAGGCAACCAGAGGCACTTCAGCCCACTATTGTACAACAGTGATTTACTGTTTGAAACTGAGTATTTGAGGTCCAAATCATCACCAAAATGATGGCAAAGCGTTAACCCAACATCCACCAAGCATAGGCATCAATTGTATAGCATATAGGTATGAGATTGTGTATGTAGATGATCTCCACGACTTGTACACTTCTGCTGCAGACCTGGACAGACATGTTGCTATATATTACAATAAACATGTGCTCAAACCAGAGTTCCAGAGCTCAAGAAAGCATCAATACATTGTTTACAACATCATCAAGCATTGCTTTAGTGCCCAATGCTGAGAGTAATGACCAGGGAGCCAAAACCTTGTAGTGGAGATGCAACCCATACCTGCAAGAAAACAAGTGCAAACTAGCGTGGCTGGACAACAACACTTCTATGCTCCAATGTGTCTGATGGGGGGACTTGGGATGATGGTAAAGCTGGCCTACGATAGGCCCAAGCTAGCCTGAAAGAGCTTCAAGGAAGGCAGGAGGCATAGGAGCTCCAATGAGCATGAGATATGGCTGGCCCCTTCCTATGAATACCCTGTGTAGCATGTAAACCAATAAAAACTGAAATAAAATGGAGAAAAACCTCTAATGTAATGCCCTAAGAGTGTCCAAGGGGGGCTGAGTGGGTGCTTGGGAAGTCGAGGAGTAACGGAAGCTTAAGAGAGTCGACTATGGCTGTCGGGAAGGAGACTCAATGTTGTAGGTATTTGAATGGAAGCTAATAATGCCAGAACCAAGCTCGGCAAGTCAGGAAGCCTTGGTCTGATACCAGTTGAAAGGTGAGAAGGATTGAAGCTTGCTTGGAAGTGAGCTATGGCAGAGAGCAAGAGCAAGAAGAGAGAGAGAGAGAGAGAGAGAGAGAGAGAGAGAGAGAGAGAGAGAGAGAGAGAAATGGGAACTCCAATAGTCACAATGTGTGACCAGGCCTTCCTTTATTCAAACTATCACTAAAAGAATAAAGAATAAAGTGACAATGATGGGCACTCACCACCTATAGTGTGCAATGGCGGGTACTGTCAGTGTAGTAATACACAGGCAGTTAGGCAGAGCCGCCTTTACCCCCAACAAGTTTCTCAATAATGAAGATGGCACTGTTGTGAGAACCATTAGCCACCATAATGATATTGAGAAAGCACACAAAAGGGCAAGATAGCTATTGTAATACCCTGTAAATCAACCCCAAAACCACTAGTAAATCAAGCGGGAGATAGGAGATACTATCAAAGTAATGAGCTATTCAAACCTGTAAGCAAAAGAGTGTCAAGTCTAGATAACTACCCAACTATGAGCAACTAAGAAGGAAGAAGCCAAGAATAACCAACATTGAAGAACTAACACAACTGCAGTGTGTCAAAAACCCTATATGCAATGGGCATAGATATCATAGGTCTCAAGGGTAAATGAAGAAAATTGCCAAATGCATAATCCACCGAGCAAAATCTCAATTCATAATCCAAAAGCATATAAATACATTAACAACACCCTAATAGACATAAGTGCTATATCCAAGCCAAGAGATCAAATCAACCTAGGATAGGGTAACTACATCTAATAAATTTCAAGAGAGCATGAACATGTCACAATGAGTCCCACTATCTCACTATGATAAGCTCAAGCTCAACTGTGCATCAACCAAATGCTCTATAGTGCATCCAAGTGCTATGTAGGATCCAAGGTCAAAACAAGAAGCATGCACCAAGAGGATCACAAGAGTATTATTAGGAAGTCCTTTTTCAAGTTTTTCAAGTGTAGAGGATCTCTATCCCCAAGAGGTACAAAATCATTTAAGCTTCATATAAGGTGAGACATTGGATGCTTGGATATGTTGTGGACTTCCTCCCCACCATATGATGAGGTGTACTATCTCATAAGAACTCCATGCCTTGTGGTGTTTTGGGGAGGTGTGATGCAAAGGAAATCCAATAGAGGTGAGCAAGGTTGAGCTCCAACAAGTACTCATGGATGTAACTTGCTCAAGTGGTGCAAAGGCTATCCAATAGAGTTGAGCAATATTTTACTCCAACATGTATTGAGTCAAATGTGGCCACGGAATAGTTTACACCTAATAGAAAAACTTCCCAATGGAAAATAGAAGTGATAATGACCCCAAAGATCTTCCTAATAATATGCAATGCAAGCACTAAAGAGTATAGTTATAGATACCCTCTATATTTTGACTATGAGGTTAGGAAATTTGAGCAATACCAAAGTAAGAATGGATTTATTGCTTCCACTATTGCAAGGATCACTAACTACCTTAACTATATGTCTTGGCTAGGATTAGACAAAAGGGTATGACTCCAACAACATGAATGTAGATGAAGTGACATTGCTAAGGGAAATTTTGTTGTTTTTAATATGTTTGAGATTTTTGTTTTACCATGTTAGTGGCTTTGACAAGTTCCCTACTGCACTAAATCTAAGGAATAGTTATCAAATGTTAATACACCCATTTTTATTAGTACCCCATGCAAAATGTTGTGGTATATTGGATTGTGCAATATTCGATCCCTTAATTCTTGAAATCATATGTGATTGTATTGCATAAACTATAAAAGAACCATGATTTCTCTCTAACTTGGCCATCCATGCATTTCTAAGCTTGACTCAGAACGGTATATACCAATAAAAAGCACAGTAGTAGCATGAATTCAACTCTCTTAGTCAATGGTAGAAAGTCCCAATTTATTTTGTGAAGAAGGAAATTTTTGCTCCAATGATTACTTTTCTAATGTAATATGTTGCCCCTGCTGCTAAATCTCTTGTCCAATTTAAATCTACTAGAATCTCTTTTCAAATCATGGTTAGTCCTGTTAAATATGGGAATTTGATAGAACACCACCTCCCAATGTGTAACATCGCAATCGCCAATCACAAAGAAGTATTTAACAAAACCCCCCTGGGAAGGGCTAAGGTTGAATGGAAAATCCAAATCACAACTATGAACGTCTATGTTCAGTACATTGATTCCTACAAGCATACATGTGAGAATAGCTTCTTAAGGAGAAATATAAACACCCTTTTTCTTGCATTTAGCTTCCTAATTCTCAAGTATGGAAATCTTCTCTCTATGGTGCAACAACATAAAAACGTTTGATGCTTTCCTAAGCCATACTAAGTATTGCCTATCAAAAGGCATAACACATATCAATTTGCAACCTTGACTACATCCTATGTTAAATGAGGCTCCTTGATCAAGAGAAAGTAAGCTCTTCCTTGGTTTTCAAAGTATCAATGTCAAGGAATTGATTTTCTCCAATGAATATTTTTCAAAATCATGGCATTAACCTCTAAGATGATTTAGTTGTGTTGCTCGATCCCATATCGATCTTGTTGATAATAGACAATATGGTGTATATATCTTTAAAGAACCAAACATCACTCTAGATGTGTGTTATTAGTGAGCTCATCCATTGAAAATGCTTGTCCTTATACATAAAGTGACACACAATATTAATATTTGTTACACTTTTTGTTGCCCATATTCAAAAGAGTGCAATTTGTAATAGCAAAAAGAGTATCGTTTGATATGGAAGTCTAAATAGATAGAGATAGACCATGACTTACAAGAGGAGTTTGCATTGGAACAATATGATAAAATAAAGAGTTCATCATAAATGTTGCCATTTTCAAAATGAAGTACAAAAAGCCTAGTGAATAGGTGATCTTTGTACTTGCAAGCCAACCAAAAACACTAATTAATAAGAAAGAAGTATTACTACTGTCAGGAGACCACCTCAATTGTCATTATGTGAATGGTACCCAATTTGAAGATAATGAAGCCATAATTCTTGTGATCAATACTAATTGCCTTTTGTATCTAAAGGTGAATTAGCTAATACAAGTAAGCATGTGAAAAGGAGAACACAATGAGTTTGTAATTCCATAGTTTTTCAAAGTAGAGGGGTCACACATAATTATTGCTAGTGTGAAAAGGAGAACCCAATGAGTTTGTAACTCCATAGTATTTCAAAATAGAGGGGTCATACATAATTATTATTAATGAGATGAGGTAAAATTATCGTAAGAAATATAATTAGAGAATGAGATCATACTATATAGAAGAATTATTACCAATAGAGGTGAGGTAGAATTATTATCAGAGGAAGCATTATAAGATTGTAACTGTATAGATTATGGGGTATTTGGCAAGAGATTATTGTCCCTTAAAGAGAAAAAAACTATCAGAATTACTAACTAAAGTAAAGTAAGATTTTTAAAGATGAACACGACACAATAAAGAAGAAGGAGAGTTGAAAAGGATGTGTGCTTGATTGCTGGGAATAGAGGAGCTCTACCTTGAAGGTGACTACTAGAAAGTAATGTGCTTCAAAGGGGATAATATAAATATGGAGATTATGGTAATCAACCTCCTATAAAAAAGGTAATGGGGGACTAGCGTATAATGTTTGGATACACTACTATGAATCAAAAAATAATAGTGATAAATTCATGGCATGTGTTGCCAAACATGAGTAATGGAAGGGAGTGGGAGAGGACAAGGTTGGGTAGCAACAAGCATGGTGCAATCTATTTTCTCTATGGTTATACCTAAAATTAGACTAGTATGAAGAGAAAGAAATATATTGATGTCAAGAGAAAGATCATCTACTGGTTGTTGCCACAATGTCAATCCAGAAAGATCATCACATGAAGATGTGGAAGCTTCATGGATATGAAGGACATGAAGCATAGAAAGGGGAGAGAGAGGGGGAGGGAGGGGCAGGAAGGAGAGAGAGAGAGAGAGAGAGAGAGAGAGAGAGAGAGAGAGACTTAGGGCTTTCAATGTGTTTCAAATGGGGTAGGGAAGGAAAGAGAGAGAGAGATAATATATATATATAGAGAGAGAGAGAGAAAGAGAGAGAATATGCATGGGTGCATGTTTTTAGATATTCATGTAGGATATGGGGCAATAGAAATTTCTAGAAAGTAAGATGATGTCTTATTTTTGTTCCTACTTGTCTTAAACATTGACTTGAATTGAATGAGGAACTTTTCTTTGAGGTCAAATCAATTTGTACAAAAGTAAATTTTATCTAAAACATGGAAAGATTTGCACATTATCCTTTATAAGTGATATTCTCTATTATTTATTCTTATATATCTTGCCTCCTCGTAGAGAATAGTGATAAATAGGCAAATAGATCAAGGTATATAAGGATAAGAAATTGCAATTTAGACAAAGGGTCTATATGGACTAAATACTCAAAGTGATTGTAATTGAGTCATAGAGGAGGCTTTTTCAATAAGGAATACATGAAGGGAAAGTAAGATATAAGGGAGGAAATTAGTGGCTAAAAGTCACCTCCTAGCTAAATTGCTTATATGGAAGTTGTTAAGGTATGGCTCGATACAAAACTAGGTCATGGAAGGAGCAACTATACCATCTAAGGTTCGGGGGGGGGATAGAAAGAGAGAGAGTATGGGTGCATGTGTGTGTGTGTGTGTGTGTGTGTGTACATCTAGATACATTACATAGACACATATAACCTTAGGCTCATTCATTTGGAGTCACACACACGTGCTTGCATGCACAAACACACACACATGCACATGCACACATCTAGATGCACACAAACATGCATATAATGTATGTGGCATTGGATGCAAGCATGCAAGTAACTTATGTATGCATGCACATCTCCATATCTACTACTGTGGAACTTTGTGATATGCATAATAATATGCATGAATGCAAGTAATTTAAGCATACATGCATAGATCTATATCACCTTGAGACTTTTGTAATTACATGACCTTGTCATTAATACATTGGTTTTATTTATTAGGGGAAAACTTTCTAGGAAATGGGAACACATATTTTTCACAAAGTTGATGCTAGGGTTGGAAATTATAAATATTAACATTCAAGCATTGGGATGCTTTCACGTGGCATCATAGAGTGCAACATGCACTACTTGCTATAGAGTTTAGGGTCTAATGAAATCGATATAATGTCATATCCTAACCATTTTATTGTGTATACCATTTGGAACTAGTCTTGTCTTATATCATTCTACAAAGGCATCAAGCTTGTATTGTGACCTTGTGACCTCGTTTATATCCAATAGGATATTTGCATTCAAGTAACTCTATTAAATGCAAGTATCACTTGGTCTAAGCACATTCATCTCCTCATCCATGATAATGCACGAGTTCTCATTTATAACACCTCATTAAATATAACGAGACCTTTGTACCCCATAGTTTTGCCATATATATATAATGAGTAGAAATAAACCCAATGACAAGTGGAGCGAAAGTGGAAGCACGAGCAAAAGCAAGAGGGAAGAAAGAGGTATAGAGGTTCAAGCAAAGAAGAGAGAAACCAATATGTTTGAACTTTAACAGTCACAGTGTGTAACCTACCTTCTCTTATTCTATTGCCACTAAAATAATAAAGAATAAAGTGATGGTGATGGATACACGCCACGTATAGTGTATAGGTGTGCAGGTACAATACATAGAGTAAATGTAGATAGCTAAGCATAAGCACCTTTAACCCCCAACAACCTTCCACTTAAAGGTGAATGTGCCTTGAGTGAGGAGAAAAAGAAAAGAAAAAGTACAACATGTATATAATTACAACTGGACGAGGATAGATATCATCTCATCCTGCAACCATCATCTTCTAAGAAAGGCATATTGTTCCACTAGGTGACTTCTAGTGAGCAAACCTGTAGGATTAGTATAAGTAGGGATCTTAACAAGCTCAATGGACTTGTCTTCTACCACCATGCTAATGAAGTGATAACGCACCTCAATGTACTTTGTCTTTATATGGTAGATCAAATTACAAGCTAATTGAATGGCCCTCATTAAATCCAAATGTAGTGTAGGAGTCTTAGTCATATCAAGATCTGCAACCGGATAGCCTGACCATAGGGCCTAAATGCAAGTCTTAGTGGCTGCAATGTACTCAGCCTTGGTAGTAGACAAGGCCATGCCTTTCTACATCTTAGATATCCAAGACATAGCACCTCCAACAAAGCTAAAGACATACCCAGAGGTGGACTTTCTATTGTTTGCATGTCCTATTGTATAATGCGAGTCAATGTCACCCACAACTCATGTATCATGGTGGGTAGCATAGCAAATGCATATTTTGCAGTGCCTTTAAGGTAACTCGTGATACTTTTCATGGTATCCCTATGTTGCCTACTAAGTATAGCCATATAACGTACTATAACTTCCACTACAAATGTTATGTCAAGTCGAGTGGCTATCATAGCATATATCAAACTCTCCACTACAAATGCATATCGGATCTTAGCCATCTCGACTTTCTTATCATTTGACTAGGGACAATCTACCTAACTAACCTTCACATAAGAAGATAATGGGTAGTCAATAGGCTTACCATCCTACATATAGAACCATGCAAGGACTCTATGAATATACTCCTTTTGTGACAAGTAGAGGAGTCCCTTATAGTGATTGCTTGTAATGTGCATACCGATTATACGAGAGGCATGCGCCATGTTCTTCATCTTAGTGCTCTTCTTAAGCAGAGTCTTCAAAGAATCCAGCTCATCATGAGCACTCCCAACAATCACATATCATTAACATATAGCACCAAAATGATAAGGCTACCATCATTGGCCTTCTTCGTGTAAAGGCACATATCCATATCACTACAAGAGTAAACCTATGAATGCATAAAGATATCAAACTTATGATACTATTCCCTAGGTGCCTACTTAAGTCCGTAAATATTTTTCCTTAACTTGCTCACTAGGGATTCCTTGCCCTTTTTCTTATAACCCTTAGATTGTTACATATAAATATCCACGTGCAGTCCCCATGAAGAAAAGTCATTTTCACATCCATCTAGTACAAGTCTAGATTCATCTATGCAACCAAGGCCAATACTAAGTATAAGGTAGTCATCTTGACCATCGGAGAAAATATCTCATCAAAATCAACTCTCTTCTCCTCCTTAAAACCCTTAATAAAAATTTTGGATTTGTATGCTGGCTTGGGACGATCAAGGATACTCTTCAACATATAGACCCACTTGCATGGCAGTGCATGTTTTCCATTGGGCAAATAAACCAAAATCCATGTATGGTTTTTCTACAATGAATCATACTTGGTCTACATGGTCCTCTCCCAACAGTGACTATTAACTCTACACATAGCCTCCTCCTTATAAGTGAAAGGCTCATCAGCATCCATTACCATGACATAATGCATAAGGACTCAAAACGATCAAGAAAACTTGAGGCTCTAATAGAGCCAGTATGGCTTGTCCTCTCTATCTAACATCATGATCTTGCAGAACAAGCAAATCCTAGGCCACTATGTCATCAATAGCTACAACAAGCTATCTAATTGGGAATGGCTATACTATAACAAGAGGCTTCTTCTAAAAGATCACCTTGCGTACCTCAATCACTCCCATATGCATCTTTCCTCATGGAATATAACATTATAGCTATGGATAACCTTTCGAGCCTATAGATCCCAAAGGCAATAATGTACCTCACGTACATCACCATATCCAAGAAAGTTGCATTTGATGAACTTTGGTTCCAACTTATTGTACTTGTCTTTTGGAATATAGCAAAAAGCCTCACATCCAAAGACTTACAAGTGTGTATACATGGGAGATGTACTAGACTATATCTCCTCTGCAACTCTACCACAAAGGGCAATGCATGGGGATCTATTAATGAGATGAATGGCAATAGTAATTGCCCTAACCCAAAAGTACTATGGTAAGCCTGCCTAAGTAAGAATATATGGACTCTTTCCTAATGATTCCTATTCATGTGCTTTGCAACACCATTCTGAGGTGGGATATATAGGACAGTCAACTAACACTTAATTCCCTTCTCATCAACACAAAGCTACTCAAAAGCCTTAAAGACATATTCACACCCATTGTCACATCGTAGGCATTTTAGTCTGTACCCAAATTGGGTCTCAACCATGGCAAGAAAGTGCTTAAACATAGGCAAAATGTCTGATTTCTGCTTAATGGGACAGGTCCAAATCTTATGTAAATAATCATCTATAAATGTGACAAAGTACATCGAGCCACTCGATGAGTGATAGGACATAGGACCATAAACATGTGAATACGCAAGAGCCAATAGTTCACCCACACATATAAAACCAGAGTTTTTATGAAAGTTACTTGTCTGCTTGTCATAAAGACAACAATCACATGAATCAAAACATGAGTAATGAAGAGGCAAAAGATACTAAAAATGAGTAGCGACTTCCATTCCTTTCAAGGAATACTAGGGGTCCCTCTATCACACATATATCTCCTCCACCCTCTTCGTGTACTCCTAAAAAAGCACCTTTATCCCCCACTGAAAATGTGCCCCCTTCCTTGCTTCCTTATCCTTCTATAGATCTCCTTGAGAGGGCGGCTCCACCAAAAACGAAAGACTTTAAGCTTTCATGCTTTTTCACAAACTGGATTGCTCGTGGTTTTGCAAGGGCTGGTATAAGCCATGATGCCACTTGCTTCCCCTTAGAATATTGCTTTAGCTAAAGTTAAAAGCTTGTTATGCCTTGCTTTGCGTTGGTGATCATCCAGCCATGTCAAGTCGTCTCCTTAAGCATCGCGTCTTCATCGGCCTCGTGTGCTGATCTACACTCTAGCTCGGCCGCCCTGCTATCCTTCATCCACATATCTTCATTAACTCTCAGCGCTATGTACCTTCACAATAGCATGCCCATCGTCTCTCCTTCCGGATTTTACAGTGATGTCTAGCTTCTCATGTGTTAGGCCCATCATAAGTATTCGTATATGCATAGCATCATATATATAATCAATACTATGGTGCATTCGCAATCTCACCTATCATATCCCTAGCTGTTGAGAGATTTGAAAGACAAATGAAGAGGAGCGACAATGAGTACGTAATGTACTAGAGTCAACATGAAAACAAAGCAAAGTGAAGTGATTATTCCATGAGAGTGAAGTGCCTTATAAAGAATTATAATCAATGATTGGTGAGTATAAAATGTTGTTCCACAAGCAATTATTAAGGATAATCCCCGCACACAACCCAAAAACACAAGAGACAAGGAACGCCAATATAGGTTTGTAGCTTAGTGCTAGTCTTTAACAACTCAAAATATATGGCAAATACAATCCGAGCAGCTACTTCTAATATGTAATAGAACATTGTAGCATATATTTATTTCCCCAACACCACCACCCAAGCACTCAACAAACACTTAAAGATTTGCCTTTATAGCTCTAGATAGACCTTATTCCAAAGTGCCAAGTAAACAATGCAATGTCCAATACAAGATTCGGACTCATGTGGCTTCATAAGTAAATGACAAATACTTGTAGTCGAGCCTAATTAAACACTAAAAAATCTGCATTTGGTAGCTTGGACTTGAGCAAGATAGAGTGGTGAATAAGAAACTTGTTTGCAAGATCTTATCTCTATCTTTAATTAACTCGGAAAAAACATTCGATTTTCCATCACAAAGACTAGTGAATTATGAAGATGGCTCTATAAGGTTTTAGTACTCGAGCCCTCGAATGCCACCTGTCCTTCCTTCTATCTAACTACATGACGAGCATGACATTTTCGTATTACACCAATAAATTTGCCATCATTTGGAGCTTGATAAACCTGCCCCTTGGACCCATATACTAGTGATGATGCAACGCTTTCACATAAAATATCGTTATGTATTCAGATAATGATGACCTAGCCAGCTCTCAATGAGGCATAGCCCTCCAAAAAACACACACATTGCAATAGGCTAGCCTCAATCAAATCATACAAGAATAGCGTCTCCATAGTACACGCCTACTGTCGCCATGCTGGAAACACACACGCCCCCCATTGCACACTGTCATCTCCTCTGCAACATCAGCTGATGTAGCGTCCTTGCTAGATTGATGCCATGCTATAACCATCTTCACCTCCTCCAATCACATGCCAGGACCCCAACCAAAAAACATACTTGTGATATCTCCCTTTAGCAAACAAACTCTCCTTTATCATGAATATGATCTCCTTGTCAACTAGCTTTCCCAGTCCAAAAGCCTCCACATTAACTCTGTTGCCCCTCCACCCCCCCCCCCTCCCCCCCTATTTGCGTTGTGGCCTCCTCCCCATAATCCCTTCCTCCAATCAATGCAATTTGCGTTTTCTAAGCTTTTCTTTTAAAGCTAAGTTAGCTATAATTATTTGCTTTTCCCACATGCTTCTCTCCGTGTATTTTAAATGAATATCTTCAATATTAAAATCACACCTTCCTCTTGGATATGTTCACATGCCCAAGCATTTTGCGAAATATCCGAACATGTCTCAAGTTGAAATACCTATTCAAATTCTATATTAAGGTCAAATTCTCATGTTATCTAAGTAAAGTAGTCACATTATGGATTCAATCTCGTGGCCACTAAAGCTTTCAAGTCATGCAAATACAACCTATTATAACTCTCAACCTACTAAATGTTTGAAAAATGAATTCCTTTTGTCCACCTGCATGCTAATTTGTGCTTGCTCCACTTCACCTAGATCTAATTTCCAAACTTATTTGGGATAGATCAAGTTGTCGCGAAAATCCTAACTATGTGCTCCACAACTAGCGGATAAGGTAGGTGAAAGAAATGAGTTGCTATGGTGCAGTGGGTGTAGGGAGACTCTACCTTTATTAATGGGAACAAAGCATACGATAAAAGAATTAAATATGAGTAGTGTGCTTGTAGTGCATTCCCCCCAATATATATCATGGGTTTGTATTTTTAACACCCTCCTTCAAACTCGTGATGCATACAACTTCATGCATGACCATCTTTTGCACTAGCTTGATCACCACATGACTTACCATAGATATATCCACCCTTGAGTCGCTTAGAGGCTCCTTGACTTGTCTATTCTTAAGATGATAAAAGGCATTATTTACTTTATAGTTTGTGGCTTAGAGGTGTGGATGGTTTGAGGGACTTGGGCTTTTGGACGAGATGATTTAGCCAAGGCTTATACATATGAAGTCACAAGGGGTTTATAATATGATTTGAGGAATTACAAAAGAAAAAGCACACTTTCCAAACTAGTTCTTCATAGGTTAAAACATCAAAAGAAGCCTTCTTAGCTCCCTTTTCTTGAAATTCATGGAAAGGGCTTCGTGATGCTTCTATTCTTCTGGTTCCACCTCATTGCCTTCTTCTCCTTCTTCGTCACTCTCTTGAATTGTCTTCATAAGGAATACCTTTTGAGATCTCTTTCTACGAAAGCAATCTTTCTCCTTGTGGCCAGTTTTGTGACAAAAGTCACACATAAATGGCTCATTGTGACTAATGTTATTCTTTCCCTTGTATTTGGCTAATTTTGTGAAAAAATTCACACACAATTGGCTCATTGCAACCAATCTGTTCTTGCCCTTGAAATTGGATTTGGTGTATCTGAGGGCTTCGTGCGTAGATCTTGCATTGACTCTCCATTAACTTCTTGCTTGAAGTTTAGTCTCTTCTCTTCTTCTAGAAGCGAGGGTATGCAAGGCACCAATATCAAAGTCTTTTTTTCCCCTTTGAGTTCAATCCTTGCAAGTTGAGTTAGCAAGTCTTTCATATGATTTAAATGGGGTGTAAGAGATGACTACAGTTTCATTTCTCATTTGAAAATTTTAATGAGTAACTTGAACTTTGAGCTTTTGGATTGAGCTCCAAAGAGTTTGTTTAGCTAATCTCAAGTATCCTTTTGAGTGTCACATCCATCCACATGATGGATCTAGATTTCATCCAACTCCAGTTTGATGATGGCATCTATGACTTCTCATGAAGCTACTCGAGTTGGTTATTATGGCTTCTTTTCTTTCCAGTTGTCAATATTCCATAAGCCTTTCTTTGTAAGAATTAGTTTGATCCTTGTTTGCCAAGTATGGAATGCATACCCTTTGAACTTGGTAGTTCCTCCTTCTCCATTATTGGATGACATATTTGTAGACTTTAAAAGACTGAGAAAACTAAGAAGAATGTTACAAAGTGCTTATTTGTATGACACTATGATTAAAACCATAGGAGTATCTCATTTCAATGTAGAAAGACGATGGAACTTGATGAGCTATACATGAATGGTAACGTAAGATCATAATGAGGTCACCACAGTAGGCTATGATTGAAAAATATTAGCAATATGAAGTAAATATTAATGTTATCTCATTTCACTAAATAGCAGGGAAATATAGATAGATCTTAGCTATATGATAGAAAGTACTCTTATTGATAGCAATACTTTTTAAATGAATAATGACATCTTCACCATTTTGTTTATGGTAAATGATGCCTTCATATGCAAGCACCATTACCAAATATAGTACTATTCTTGAAGCAAGACAGAATGGCAGATGGACTAATAAGAAAAACATCACTTTTTTGCATTTTTAAATGGTGAGTAACCAACACTCTTGGCACTAGATCGAGATAGCATATTCCACTTAATCATAGTGTATTCAACATACATGGCATTAGTTCAACACGATTAATAATTTGCAACAATAGTTGATGTGGCAACAACTTGAATAATGTGAACCAAGAGCATAAACATAAATAGTAGCCATAGCCTAAGCTTGAAAGCATATGAAGAAAGAATGAGTAGTAAATAGCAACGGTGCAATAAACCAATGAAAGTGGAAGCTCCTCATTCCTGGGAAACACTTGATTATTCTTCCACGATAGGTAGTTGAAATGTAGGTAATGTAGGCACCACATTTTTAGCTTGAAAATAGCACTAGATTTCATGTACCTCACAAAAAATGGGTGTTGCTCGTTCTAAGCACTAAAATCATAACAATGAGTAACAAACAAGGGAATGACATCATCTTCTCAATGAAGAGACGTAGTTGTTGTTGTTGCAAATGAGAATGGCATCAATAAAACACCCTATCACATTTGCTCATCAATGAAGAGAGTTAGCTACTATCATTACAAAAGAGAATGACATTAGCAAAGCACTATTGCATTAGCGTGAACAGGTGGAGTCCATTAGCAGCTTTCAATCTTAAGCTCATAGCGAGCAACAAAGACACGAGCCCTTTCTCGACCTCCAAAGTCACGGTAACATCCCACTCCCATAGCTCCATGGATCCATACCCTTAAAATGCTCTAAGATACCATGTTGAAAGATTTGAAAGAGAGATGAAGAGGAGAGACAATGAGTACACAATGCAATAGAGTCAACACGAAAGCAAAGCAAAGTAAACTAATCATTCCACAAGAATGAGGTGCCGTACAAATGCATTATAACTAGTAGTTGGTGGGATGTGATAGGTGCTCCTTAACACATGGATCAGGTGGATGGAAAATTAGAAATAAGGTAGGTGAAAGAGGTGAGTTCCTTTGGTACAATGGGTGTAGGGAGACTCTCCCTTTATTGATGGGAACAACGCATATGATAAAATAATCAAATTTGAGTAGTATGCCTATAGTGCATTCCCCCAATATATATCATGGGTTTGTATATTCAACAATGGGGGCATAAAGCACAATATACCATTCCTTCCTATATCCACCTCATACCCTTTGAGGAACTCATGACACTTGTGATGATCACATGATGGAAAGCTCTAACTTCAATCCTAAATTGACAAAAAGACCTTCATACTATGGAATCCCTATTAATGCAAATAGACTTCCTCCCAAGCTTAAAATACTGAGCCTTCAACACTATTGTCAAAGTGTTCCTAACCTTCATGTTCTTGCTACCTTGTGGCTTTTATGTGTGTCTTTCCTTAATCTCTAGTCAAGTTTTGCATTATCGTTGAAGGCCTCACAATGTTATCTTGAAAAGTTACATTGACTAGTCAAGTCAACCCATTTGTAGGGTACATTTGTTAGGGAAGCACCCACCCACTTTCTACCCAACTTAGATAAGGCCTCCTTTAGTTATCTAAAGAAGGCGTGTTGCTACATTATTTGATATGTAACATCAATTTCATTAGTTAATCATTTTACATACAAAAGTTCATTGCACATTCTTAAGCATATGATACAAAAACAAAAACAATTATTTCAAAAATATCACATTTTGTACGTTGCTCTCTCTAGAGTGGGTGACCCTTCATTAGGTTACTTGGCCTTGCATGAAGCTCATACCCATGTCTAAAATAGTGTCTTCCAACTCCCTAAGGCATTGAGGCACATGGCAACTTGTTTCTTTATCGTTGACTAGACCATGGGAACTAGTAGCCAAAGCCCTACTAGATTTCCATGCATAATAAGGGCAAAAATGTCACACATGTTTGGCCTTTTCACCACTCAATTGTTTACCATTGACTTGAGTAGTGCACTTTTGCAATGTTAAGTCATTTCATTGATGGTATGGCAGAGAACCAAGTCCATTGCCATAATTTCAGCATGTCCAATTCATTTATAATCTTTTAAACCTAGTGATGACTTTTTTGGCAAGAAATCTTCTTAATGTCACATGTAGAAATCAAGGAATAACTAGATAGAGACAAAAACATAGCCAACCAACAGTACCTATTCTAATATCAGGGAAATGTAATTCCATATCCAATCAAGTTCGCATGGCTTTAACATCAATTGATAAGTCAAATTCTACCCTTATCTTCTTGATGAAAATTCAACTTAAGGTTTTTAGTTATCATTAATCCCTATTCTCAAGCTTCATGTAAGTCAAATAAATCTCTATAAAAATGGGATTTGTTTATCCATGCATGCATGCATCCCCCTTCCTTACACATGTATCAGTTGGGCATAAGATAAGGGCATAAGATAATTCATGGCTATGGTCTCTTCACTTATCTCTACAATTATACATTTCCCTATGCATGTTGTAAGTGCACTATTTATGTTCTCCTTTAAGATACATATACATTCCCTTTATCATGAAAAAAACCTTTCTCTAAAGCTTTTGCCATGCATTTTGTCATCGATGCTTTCATGGAGAAAACACAAGTAACTAATATTGTCCTTAACTTTTCATGCTATTAATTTGACTGTGATTCCTCTATGCAAAGTATATGCATATAGGATTATTATTTGGTGATGCACATGCATATGCAATTTATCTAGCCCCTTAACTCTCCTTTAATCAATATTTATGAGAGTCTACATCCCTTTAGTGACTATTATACTAACTAAGCATTTTGATTCTCTTTCCAAAACCAAGTTATATGTCATATTGTTAGGGCCATAATAATCTCCCATATACATAATATATTCTTCATTTGCAAGGCTTTACCATTCACACAATTAATTATTATCTTTAAGGAATGTCTACATACACACTTAGAATACATAGATTTGAGTCCCCATCCATAAATGTATTGTTAACACTCATGAACCTATGCTTAATATGATTCAAGAAGGCAACATCACCTAATTCCTAAAGTTACTTTATCCTTGCCCTATGCATGTATCTAATTGTCTCCTAAATACAAACTCATGTATCAAAGCTGATTATATCACTCAACTAATTCACTTGTCCTAATCATCTTCACATAATAGGCATTTGATTAGGGGGGAAGAGCTTGCCCTATGCAATTTGCTAGTGGCCAAGTCGATGGGGTATGCATATTGGGATGCATTCATGAACTCATGATGCGAAGTTGCATGTACTTATCCCCTCACAAGCTCCCATAGTTCGTCTAAATACGATCCTTGCATGTGAATAAGAGATTATGCCAAATTGCAAGAGATAAAAGAAGAAAAGGGGTTGATTTGAGATAGGATTTGGGAGCTAACTAGGTTTGATCCATTGGACAAGGGAAATATATTTTTGATGATGGGGAAGAAGAGCACCAAAGGCTAGTTGAAAATTATTAGTAGAAATAACTAGATTTTGTAGCCAATAGAGGTTCAAGAGGGGTTGATCTATATGAATCATATAGAGAATGATTTGGGTTGTTCAAGGACTCATTGTTGATTGAGAGTAGCTTGATTCATGGCATGAACAATGAGAAAAAACTTGAGTAGGATGATGATGATGAAGGAAAGTAATAATAGAGCTGAGAATTGATGATAGTAGAGAGTAAAAACGAAGATAGTGAATGGGCAAATTTGGTTTGCTTAGATCCAATAGATGGTCTAACTCAAGTCAAGTTGAAAGCTAATCTTGATGTGGACGAAGGGAGGGACAAATGGTGGTGACAAAGACTTGACCTCAATATCATTATTTGCTTTTCATCCCTTCCACTCCATAAGGTGGATGAGCAACTTGATATGGAGATGGGGGAGGAGCAAGAGTGAAGGCAAGTCAAAAGCAAGAAGAGTTAGGGGGTTCTATTTATACTTTATGAAAGGGGTGAGACTAAAGGAGGACTTCCTAATGAGGGGATAAGGATGAATGAGAAGTGGTAACCATGTAAGTAGTAGAACTCTCCTTTCCTATCTCATTCACATGCTTTAGTTGCATGGTGGCTTGCCTAGTTCTTCTCCACCTCTTTTTGAGTGGAAGCCCTAGGCTTGCACAAGCCTCAAGGCATCTAAACACTTATGAGATGTTGTTCTTATACTTGTGTCTAGCCTTGTAGGGCTATTCCATGTGCAACTTTTAAGAACTTATGGGAGTACATTAGTCATAGCTTGACAATAAGTCAACTTTGATTGTGCATTTGGCAAGGCTCTTCTTTGAGGAGTTATTGATGTGATGAAATGCGATTGGATGTCATCGTATTATCATTGATGTTCATGGAACACATTATTGGTAGTAGATACAAAAACTTGTAACTTGACATTTTGGAGGGATTTTTGAATCAAATTATATGTATTTGCTATTTTTATAGCTATAAATTGTGCAAAATTGAAAGTTTTGAATTTGAACCTTTTGCTTTAATCTTTCAAAAGTTTTTCTCAAGAATTTAGCAATTCATTTCACATTAGACCTTGGTGTTTTGTGAACATCGAGTCTCACTCCTCTCTCTAGCTGTCCTTCTTGCTTTTTCTCTTTCTCTCTTCATCCAGCCGATTTCCAACTAGAAACACAAAAGTCACGCGTGTCCTTTCTCTTAGGCACGCTTATGCAAGTCAACAAAAATGTAGATAAGCTAGCACGAAAGAGATGGGGTGGCCTGCGTGGCTCAGCAGGCTGTTCAAGAGGCCAATGCAAACATTGAAAACGTTTAGGGGAGGAAGCGCGGACTCGAGATATCGGGGAGAAGAGAGAGATTATTGACTGTTGAAAGAGGGGAGAGGGGGTGAGCGAGAGGGAGAGGGAGAGAGAGAGAGAACGGCGTGGGGCCGCAAGGGGACTCTGTCATCCCTTGACCGGCCCACACATACACGCGGGACCCCTCCTCGTCTTTCTTCTTCTTCCACCCTTCTTCTCCTCCTTCCTTTTTCCCCCAATTTCTGTAATCCGCCAACGCTCTGCGCGATTAAGCTTATTCCTGTCACTCGCCGAAAACGAGAGAGAGAATCTGAGATATAATCTGCCGTTTCCCTGTTTACGCCCCCGTATGTGATCGATCTGCACTGTACAAGCAAGCATTCGACTCGAGAAGAAGAAGATTTCAGATTTCCAGAGTACCGATTCACTACATTCACACTCTCATTGCTTGTTGGATTCAAAGATGAGATAGCCTCTATGGCTTCTCGACGATCATCTATTGCAGAGGACTTGATCTGATGCGGTAAGTGAGGCTCGTGTCATTGTGGATGCAAGTGACCAGTACTGAAGGCTCTCATCTGTTTGGTTCTATTCCTGTCGGAAACACATTTCATGTATTGTGATGCATTTCGTGAACTATTGAAATACAGGTGGAAGATGCCAGACGGTTGCTGATGTCCATGTGATTTCATCTTGGATCTTTTTGATAACCTATTTTTAAGTGCTTCGAGGCAGCTGTAAGCTTTGAAGGACTACACACAGGTTTTGGTTGACGAGTATTGTACAGTCAACGAAGAAGTCCACAGCTTTAGAAGTGGAATGCCGTGTTCAATTGACAGCATATACGAGCAGGTTGTTTTGTGCTGCATCAGAAAAATATAACGAGGAAGCTTTCAGTGCTAGGAGTCGGATGCGATGTTGATTGAGATCACATACCAGCAGGTTCTTTTGTATTGCAGCTGAAAAATATACCTTGTAGTTCATCTGGGAGCTTGTATTCTTTGTTAGTGACCCTGTACCTCAAGATTGTGACAGACATGCTTTGTGGATTACAAAGCATAACAAGATAGTGTATCATCTGGTAGATGGAAGTTGCAGGAAGCCTGCTATTAGATGTAGTGAACAGGTTTTGCTCATGGATACCGGTCAGGGCTGAACCTCCTCCTATGTCCCGGGATTTTTGGATGCCAGATGAGAGTTGTCGAGTTTGCTATGAATGTGATTCTCCATTTACTCTATTCAATCGCCGACATCACTGTCGCATCTGTGGTCGCATCTTTTGTGGTAAATGTACACTGAACACTCTTCCTGGTATTGATTGTCGGCCTGGTATATATGAAGATGGTGAGAGAGTGCGAGTTTGTAACTTTTGCTTCAAGATCAAGCAGGAGGAAGCTAGGAAAGAGGAGGAACAGAAGGTGGTCAAACCTTCTAGCCCAACTATTACTCCATCATCGTCCAGTTTCAGCCTGGCAAGCAGCAGCACAAGCGGAAGCTCCACAACTTCATCATCATCTTCCTCTTCTGTCAATACAGCTCAGATACCTGCGTCCTATGGCTATAGGACGTCAACAACAACTCGAATGGATTCAAATTTAGAGAAGAAGCATAGAAGGGTTTCCCACACTGGGAGGAGCAGCCGCAGACCATTATCTCCAAGACGAAGGGATCCCTCCCCGAATCCTTATGACTTTTGTAGCAACAGGTCACACTTTGCAGCTTTATGAATGCTTTTTCCACTATATTGCTTTGATGTCTGAAATGTTTCACTCAGTTTTCTTGAGTTCCTTCTTTTGGGATAACTGAACAAGGTTGTTTTTTTGGTTGGGGGGGTGGGGCTATAGGAGCGATGATGACGAAACGGATGATCAGAAAGTAGCGGTTCATCATGACAAAGGGATTTTGGATGGACAAATGCAAGACGAGGAAGAGGATGATAGTTGTGTAGAAGCAGAGCTTCCTGATGCCAATAATGGCAAATATCATCAGAATCTTGAGTACATGGTTGTGAAAATAAATAGTGCTGATGACGACAATAAACAAAATCAGGACCTTGCTTTGAAACTGGATAGTACACCAGTTGTTGAAAGAAGCCTTTCTAAGAGATCTGCTATGTCATCTGATGACTATGATGGCCTTGAAGAAAGCATGGACGAAAGCAACCTGTACACACCCTCCTTGTTTCAAGAGTCCATGCCAACAGCGGGAGAAGAGCTTGTTGATGTTGAGAACAATGACCTGATTTGGGTCCCACCTCCTCCTGAGGATGAGGATGATGAGATGGGCTTGGGTTTAGTTGATGACGATGATGATGATGTTGGTTGGGGTAGCCTGAGTAGCAGTGAGTATCGAAGCAGAGAGAAAGCTGCAGCATCAGATGAACAGAGGCGGGCTATGCGTGCTGTTGTAGATGGGCATTTCCGGGCCCTTGTAGGGCAGCTACTTGATGGGGAAGGCTTGGAAGTAGAAGAAAGTGAGAAAGAAGGCTGGCTTGGAATTGTTAGCGCGTTGGCATTGCAAGCTGCCAGCCTTATCAAACCAGATACAAGCAAAGATGGTGGCATGGATCCTGGTGGCTATGTAAAAGTTAAGTGCATTGCAGCTGGTCACCGCAGTGAGAGGTAAGATAGGTGATAAAATGTTCCATTAAGTTGGCCATGAACCACTCATATAGGTATGGCATGCTCATCTGTTAGGAAGTACTGAGATGTTTTTTTTTGCAGCCGGGTTGTGAAGGGGATTGTGTGCAAAAAAAATGTTGCACATCGGCGAATGACTCCTCGATTTAAAAATCCACGAATTCTTCTTCTAGGTGGTGCATTAGAGTATCAACGGGTCTCAAATCAGCTGTCATCTCTTGACACCTTACTTCAGCAGGTTGGTGCTTGCTGATTACAATGATTGGAATTTCTGGTTATCTTCAAGGAAAAGAAACCTTATGTTTAGTTTTCCTGAGTATGAAGCTTTAACTGATTACAAAAGACAGATCAAATTATCAATAAGTGGAAAGATTTCTCATGTTTAGTTTTCTTGATTGTGAAGCTTTTAGCTGTAGTATTTACTATTGATGGAATTACTTGTTCACATAAGCTGCATGGTTTATCTCGGGTGTTTTATATTTGTTTTTTGATTGTATTGCAATTGTCCTGCTAGAAAATTGCAACATGATTCCTATGATGCTTTCTAGGATGTGTAGACTGGGCACTAGCTGGTGGAGAATCTGCAGAATAGGACTAGGGCTGAGTGGAAGGGCAGCCTTCTACTTATAGATGAGTGGATCCTCCCAAATTAGGGTTTGGCTTATGGGACATAGACACTCTCTAGGAAAGTTTGGTAATTTTAATAAAAGTTTGGTTATAGCATGTTTTGGGGCTGTTTTACTCTTTTGCCTTGCTTCTTGAATTAGATCCATAGCAAGGCCCCTCCATGGTAGTTCCAAATTTCAATGTGGCGTGCAAAGAGAAAGAGAGGTAGTAGAAGAGGAGAGAAGAAGCTTGCTCAGTTATTCCTCAGCTAGTTCCATTCTCATTGTCCTCCCTCACTTTCACACAAGCTCAAGGCATTGCATAAAGAAGAGCTATGTGGAATCTCGTTTTGTTAATTATACAAGGGTTGAGAGAGCAAATAAATTGGAAGGGACAAGATGAGTGGGTATTTCTAGGCCTAGACCCAATACCTATCTGCTATGGGGTCATTGCACCTGTTTGGCCTCCAAAACCTATCACCTTATGGGTATTCGTAGACCCATACCTATCACCCAAGGGGTCATTGCACCTCTTTGGCCTCTAAAACTGAGATTTTTGAGGTAGAGGTGGGATTCACTTGCTCCTACATGTGTCATAAGTTATTTGGCCACTTACGGTTTCATGGCATGCAGTGTGCATACCTGATGTAGGCTATAAAAATGGATGCATTTTTCCAAAGGGTTATAGATGGGGGGGTTTCCTTTTGATCTTCCTTATCCAGCATGGTTTAGTTTTTGTGCATCCATCAGCTGCATTAGCTTTTGTTATTGCTGCTGCTTCGCTACTCCCATTGCTTATTTGTCATTTTCCTTTTCCTAGTGTGAGGTACATTGTAATCCATGTGGAAAAAAAAGGAACACCAAAATAAAACAACAACAACAACAAAAAAGAAAACCCCCCCTCCCCCAAAGGGGCCTTTTCGTTTCTTCCTTTTCTCTTTTGTCCCTCTAAAGTCTGCTTCTAGCGTGTAGCATGTGCATGACATCGAAATAGAAAACAAAAGAAGAAAAAAAGAAGAAAAGTCCCTCTCTTCTTCGTAGAAACTCCTGTTGCTATTGCTGGAAGCTGATAAACACATGATCTGTTCTTTGTGAAGACTTTGCATGGACAAAAATTGCTGAAATTAAAGTTACCAAACAACAAATTTGAGTTGGCATTTTACAATAGTGAAAATACTAGTAGATTTTGCAGCTTTTCTTTGCAACATTTTCACTGAAATGCTAGTCTTCATGGTGAGGACAAGTATACTTAATTTGATAGGTTACACTAAAGTTGAAGTTATGCACACTTTTGAAAATGCAATAAATGCCAATGACTACATACTCAACAAATTCATGTGCCAAAATCAATTTCCATTGTTGTTGAGTTCTTGTGCACATCAATTTGAATTCGCTCACAAGTTGTAGGAGGAGGTTGGAGAGGAAGAGGAGGAAGGTGCTTTAATGAAGAAATCAACTTTCAATTTGTAGTTGCACATCAATTTGAATTCGCTCACAAGTTGTAGGAGGAGGTTGGAGAGGGAGAGGATTAAGGTGCTTTAATGAAGAAATCAACTTTCAATTTGTAGTTGCAACAAGTGGAAATGGCAAGAAAGGCTCTATTTTAAGTGGGGGCCTAGAGGAAGGAAGTCATGGTTGTTGTAGAGTGGGTTGATGAGAAAAGAGTTTTCTAATGAGAGGAAAATGGGTTGTATATAGAGGATGGCTGGAATGTGTGTGTGAGAGAGAGAGAGAGAGAGAGAGAGAGAGAGAGAGAGAGAGAGAGAGAGAGAGAGAGAGAGAGAGAGAGAGAGAGCCCTACATAGGTCTATGAGGGACAGCAGGCATAGAAATAGGAAATGGCCGGAACGGCCCCTTGGCACGCGGAATCGCCGTTTGCAGGACGAAGCCATCATGGGATGCGTTGTAAATTGGTGGAACGTTCCCTGTCTCGTTTCAAACAGGGAACGTCACGTGGCACCCACTTACATTCGGCTGGCCATTGCTCCCGTCCAATCATCCGCGACTGCGCATTTCGCCCGCTTCTCTCTTGCCTGCTGCTCCCGCCTGAGATCGACTGCCCGTTCCTACCCCCGTGACCACTCCACACAGCGCCCCAGCGCCCGTTTCCTGTTGCCCCGTCAGTGGCTAGCCGCCAATTCCCCCATCTCCTCCCGCCTCCAACCTCTCTTCTTTCTTTTTCCTTCTCTTTCTTCTCCCTTCTCTTCTTTCTTCACTTCCTTCTCCCTTCTCTTCTTCCTTCCTCCTTCTCTTCACTTCTTCCTTCTCTTCTTCCTTCTTCCTTGGACCTTCTCCCTTCTCTTCCTTATTCTCCTCTTCTCTTGAGTCTTTCTTCTTCTCCAAGTTCCAAGGTATCCATTCTTCTCCTCTTCTCTTCTTCTTCTCCCTTCTCTCCTTTTCCCTTGTCTCTCGACTCTTGAGCCTTCTCCCTTCTCTCGAGACTTGAGTTTTCACTTCTCTCGAGTCATTTTTATTTCAATTTTCAGCCTGAAATGGCATCATCTTCCCGCTCCACTCGTCGGGCTGGTGGTCGAGGAAAAAGGTCTGATGATTGGTCATGGTGGAAAGAAGTAAATGTTGATCGCCCATTGAGTGGTGGAGGATCTCGACCATGGACTTTTAAGTGTTGCCCATACAAGCGAACTAGTGGAGCAAACAAGGTAATCCATTGAGCTGACGAGCATTTGTATTTCAGATTTTTATTGATTTTAATTTTTCAAAGTTACTTAAATATTAGAATATGAAATACCAATCCATTGAGTGGTGGAGGATCTCGACCATGGACTTGTAAGTGTTGCCCATACAAGCGAACTAGTGGAGCAAACAAGGTAATCCATTGAGTTGACGAGCATTTGTATTTCAGATTTTTATTGATTTTAATTTTTCAAAGTTACTTAAATATTAGAATATGAAATACCAATTGCTACTTGTTCTGTTTTATGCATAATCAGGTCCGAGCTCATCTCCTACATGAGCCAAATTTAGAGGTATAGTTTTGTTTGAATGTGACCTTGGAGAAGCAAAGGGAGCTTTGCGATCGTGTAGTAGGTCAACAAGCTTATCTTGCATCTAGACCACAACGTTTTGCAGTTGACCTTGCAACTTTTGTAACACCATCCCCATCAGATGTATCTAGAGTAGGGTCAGTATCAGGAAGTGCTACCTCCACATCTACTGCAGGCATTGCATCGGCCATGGTATCAACATTGCGACATGTTGCACGTAGACAAAGCACACTTGATACTAGTTGGGATCCCAAGAAGAAGGAAGAGGTGGATACATTAGTGCAAATAGCAGGAAAGGATAATCCAGTGGCAGATATGTTGTCTAGAGCCAGATATGATGATGAGGGATTTGTTGTAGATGGAGAGCCCGCAAATAGGGCAGCAGGTGCTATTATCCAGGGATATTATCCGCATATCACAATTTCATATTGTATGGCTCATTGCTTGAACAACCTATTAAAGGATATTGGTAACCTATCATGGATTGCATTTGTTATAGAGCAAGGAGCTCAAATGGTTAGCTTTGTTTTGAATCACCAGTTTCTTCGGCATTACTTCTCTTTGCGGTCAAAGAAGACACTTTTAAAATACTCACAATTTCATATTGTATGGCTCATTGCTTGAACAACCTATTAAAGGATATTGGTAACCTATCATGGATTGCATCTGTCATAGAGCAAGGAGCTCAAATGGTTAGCTTTGTTTTGAATCACCAGGTTCTTCGGCATTACTTCTCTTTGTGGTCGAAGAAGATACTTTTAAAATACTTTGATATCAGATTTGCCTTTAACTTCTTGATGCTAGGCAGATTAAGAGAATCATAGAAACATGAAACGGGGAACGGGAACGGGGGACGGGGACGGGGACGGGGACGGGGACGGGGACGGGGACGGGGACGGGAACGCCAAACCTAGGGAACGGGGACGTGGGAACGGGAACGGCATTTAAAAAATCAAAATTCATGAAGTAAGTAGGAACGGGAACGCCAAACCTAGAGAAGGAAGAGAAGAAAGAGAAAGAAGAGAAAGAAGAAGAAGGAAGAGAAGGAAGAGGTTGGAGGTGGGAGGAGAAAGAAGAGAAAGAAAAAGAAGGAAGAGAGGGAAAAGAAGGAAGAGAAGAAAGAAGAAGAAGGAAGAGAATGAAGGTGGCTGGGGGCAGGATACAGGCGGGAGCAAGATGCAGGCGGGAGCAGTATGCAGGCGGGAGCAGGACGCGACCAGGCGCAGGTAAGTTTTGCCACGTGGCGTTCCCTGTCCCTTTCAGACAGGGAACGTTCCATCAGTTGGAAACGCGGTCCATGACGGATACATTCCGGGGATGGCGATTCCGCGTGCCGGGGGGCCGTTCTGGCCGTTTCCTGTCACTATGAAGAGAATGCAATGGTGCCTTGAGGCAGTTATTTCTTAGTGATGAGTTTACCTCATCAACATTGGCAGATACTCCTACAGGTATCTTATGCTTAGAGAAAGCAAATAACTCCACTTTTTGGGATGATGTAAAGTAGAAAGATGCTATGGTATCACCTATTGTGCATTTATTGAGGATTATGGATGCTATGCAACCTTGCATTGGTAAGGTGTATGAGGCTATGGATAGGCTGAATGAAAAGTTGCAGGAGTTGGCACCAAATGATGAGGCATATGAGGAGATACGCCATTTAGTTGTGACGAGGTGGAACTCCTATAGCTCACCCATGCATGCAGCTACATTTGTTGTGGATCCTGAGTTCTAGGGCAAGGGTCAGAAAAATAACACTGAGTTTATGAATGCATGGAGACTTACATTGTCTCGTCTAGTGCTTGATCATGGCACTAGACAAAAGATCAGAGATCAACTTTCATGCTATAGGACCTTTTGGGGTTCTTTTGGTTGTGGGGATGCACAGGACCATCGCTGTAAGATTGGGGCAGCTTTGTGGTGGAAGGACTATGGTTCAAATGGTCCTGAGTTGCAGCAACTAGCCATCCGTATTTTGAGTTAGTCAGTGAGCTCCTCTTGTTTGGAGCAATTGTGGAGTACATATACTCACATTGCTTTAAAGAAGAGAAACCATCTTGGTGTGGAGAGGGCAAACGATCTAGTATTCATTAGTGCTAATTTGAGGATGTTATGTGACAGTATGACAACAAAGCCCGATGCATTCACAAAGTGGGAGATGCAGCAAGAAGAGGAGACACATGTTGATGTTGAGGGAGATGCAACAATTCATGGTATGCATGATGATGAGGCTGGCACTTCAGGAGTAGCTAGAGTAGCCTCAAATCACGATGATGATCTTTGATTTAGTTTACTTATCATGAGTCTCATGATACATGACACATGTACATTGTCTATGATATTATGATCATTGATGATAGTGTGACACTTGGGCTGTTGTGCCATGTCGATATTACATTTGTACTTGAGTCTTGTAGTCTTGCAGTTGCCCTTACGGCTATTTTGGCATGCCGCATTTTGCTTCAGTCTAGAGATTAGACTTTATATTTGTAGTCTTTTTTGGGGCAATGAGCATGTTCTTTCAAAGATTAAACTTCATATTTGTAATCTTTTAAGTTTTTTGGCTTTGGGACCATAGGCATGTTCTTTCAGTTTAGACTTTAAAGTTTTAGTTCGCTGTTCATTGCTTTATCATTTATGGCATATGTATTATGCATTTTATTATTTATAATTGAATAGCTTATCTCTTGAGCCTTGTAAGTTGCAATTCAATTTCAAATGAGTAGTTTTAGAATGATGCATGATATCTTAAAGTTAAAACTTAAAATGATTTGTCCTTGTGGATTATATACCTTGGTTTTAACACTCCAGAGTCCACATGGATTATGAGTGAAATATTATTATTTTTTCATGAATTTTAAATTTTTAAATGCCATTCTCATTCCCACGTCCCCGTTCCTTAGGTTTGGTGTCATCGTCCCCGTCCTCGTTCCCCATTTCATGTTTCTATGACATCAGGGCTTTGTACGGGTTCTATCATGGGGTTGTGGATTTTTAACTTATTTCATTAGGACAATTAAGTTGTGCACAAACAAACCCCAGATTGGGCAGTGGAGGATATTGGTAGAAGTTGTTGTGGATAAATGCCAATGGGTGCTTGGGACAGATTTGGTCTAGGGCCATTGGATTACCCCTTGGAATGACTTTTAGTGTTAATGGGATTAGAGAATTAAATCAGTGAACATCTTGGACAAAGGTTGTGAAAGTTTCAACACTTTCAGGCTCATAAGGCTTAGATATCTAAAATTGAGGCTAGGGATTGGCCAAAACTTGGGCATGGCCAAGTATTTTTCTTGAATTATTCATGGCTGGAAATTCAGTCTAGAGATTGAGTTTTGCATGGGCAGGTTTGTCATAGGGCAAGCAACCATGAATCTGGAGACGACCTGATTTGGAGCACATGTCATAGGCTGTGAGAGAGATTGCTTTGGTGAAGACATCTCAAAAATTGTTCTTTTGCTCTTTTGGGATGCCATCTTTAAGAAAGTTGTAGGATACCCTTTACAAGAGCATTGGTTTTGATACCATGTGAAGAAAGGGTATGGCAAACAAAGCAAACACAAAATCTATGACAACATGGTGAACACAATCTATAGAATGTTGAATGAGAATGTAGGTGATATAATAAAGGGAGCATTGAACTTTTGTGCCTCTATGATCGAGGTAGAGGTGTTGGAAAGTGGTTTGGTTTGTGCTGTAATTGTGACGGATCCCCAAATGGAGCAGTATCAGTCCACGAAGCTTTGATGATGTTTGATAATGACAGCAGCAGTGTACATAGTCCAACAGGCTGAAAACACAGATTTGGCCGGGTAAATGAGGACCTTAGTGCTCCAGATGTGACCAGCAAGCTGGCCTGTTAGGAGCTGAAATGCAGTGATAGATCATAATTACAGCTGGTGTAGGCCTATGAGACAGCAAAATGTGGATGCTGGATTGTTGACAACAGGCAATAGGAGGTCATGGATGGGAGGCTGGCCACTAAAAGTGAAAACTGCACACGCCAAGTGGTAAACAGGTCACATAGGTGAGATAAGCAGCTGAACACCTCGTGGACAGATGTGGCTGCAGCCAGTAGAAGTCCTCCATTGATGGCAATGTCTTCCAGGCAGGCAGCAGCAGATATAAGTGAAGTTCAGCTGAATAATGAATAGCAGCTCCTCTCGATGGGGTGTGGGGAGGAGTCTGAGGGACCAGGGTGTAGGCTGATGCTGATAATGAGGGATAATGGGTGCACAAGGATTGGCTCTATGATTGGTAGCTCCTTTTTATTGGGTGCGGGTAGCAATCTAAGGGTGTAGGCTGATGATGATAATGAGAGACAATGGGTGCACAAGCATTGATTCATAGAGGATTTTGGAGCATTTGCCCAACTATTCAAAAACAAATCCATTATTTTTTGGTAATCAACATTAAATGCTCCTTGGGGCTGTTTTAAGGAGAACTAATTAGGGATTAATGCATGGTAATCATGTGTTATTGCAAACCCTAATATTAGTGGCTCAACATAAGAAGTGCTGAAAGAGATTCTAATGGTTGAGCTATGAGATAGCTAAGATGCTTAAGGGTGATTTTTGAATTGCATTGTGAACTCATTGGGGTGCATTCATTTGAGACATGCTCAATCTTCACTTCACATTTGCTGGTCACGGCTCCGAGCTTGCAACCATCGATTGTTCATTAATAGTGTTGCATGCAGCCGACTATGTCATGCATTGTGTCCACTAGTGTCGCCTGGAGTGCTTGTAACATGTGCCAACTCGTGCATCAAGTTGCTGATGTGGGACACATTGATGTACACAAGTATCCACTTGCACCATAGTTGCAATTATCCCATGTTGGTTGCTGACTATACAATACCCTTTTGTTTGCCTTGCTTATTGCCACATCATTGCTTAAATCTGTTGATTGTTACGCCTTTTGTTGTGCATTGTCATTGCTTTCATCAAAGACGTCACATTCCAATTGCCATGCCATTGATTATTGTCACATCAATTGCAATCCCTCACTGCTGGCTTGTCAACCTTGTCCCTTGCGTACCAAATAGACTTGACACCAAAACCAATGCTGACCTCTCCAAGCCGCTAGCAGCTATTCCCATGCTTGCCCCACCCAAGCACAAATTTTTACAAAAATTAGGGGTTTTCATCAAAATCTTCCAATTCAGCCCCAATTTGGAAAAAAATTTAAATCTTTTCATCAATTTCTAGAAATTTGTCATTGAGCTGCAAAAATTTGACATCGGTCATCAACAATTTTGGGGCTTTTATCAAATTTGGCCGAATCATCTAATTCAAGGCCTAATTCAATGTTTGATGCGACATTGAGGCCTACTTGGGTAAAAATTTCACAAAAGCTCTTTAATTGCTTTTCAATTTCTCAATAAATTTGGGGCTTTTAGCTTTTGGAGCTCAATTTTGCCCAATGTCCATTGACAAATTTGAGGCTTTTTTGAGATTAAATTTCATCAAAATATGGGCTTATTCCGGTTCACGCTATGGCAGAAGCCATGGAAAAAGCCAATTGATACAAGGGCACTTGGTTGATGTGTTGAGAGTAGATTGAGTATGAGGGCATCCACCATTGGCTTTCTGTATCTAGCCACAAGGTGGTAGACAAGGGATGACAACACTTCCCGTCAAAAGATTAATGGCTGGTTTTGAACTTGCAATGATTGTCGAAAAGTCCAAACACTCAACATAGATGAACTACCCACAATGAACTTGATGAAGGACATGGCTATTCATGTAAGTATTCACATTAGTTAATGTGAACCTCTCTCAATTTAGACATCCATTTGCATTGTGTGAACCAACCCTTAAGCGTGGCATATCACATTCATCGAGTGACACATCTGGATTACAATTCTTTATAATTTTTGCAATTTCATCTTCAAATTGTTAAAAAAAAAGGGCTTTTGCTCAATGTCACTTCCTAAGCATCCAAACCACCCCTCCCAACATTTTCTTTATGCTTCTTCACTTTCAAGTTGCCAAAATTTAAGGCTTTTGCCTCAAATCTTCTTTTGTGGTTTTTATGTGTTGAAGACACTCTTTCTATTAGTGGTTCGACAATTCTTTATTTTGGGATTTATTGTCTCTCTCTTTGTTTCGGCATAATTATATATTGTTAATCATAAAAAATGGCCAATAATAACAATGATTTATTGGGCATGCTTGGTGTCAATGACAAGCTCCATGACACCATTCATCCTATGTGGGATTACATGATGCGATATGTTCTTGTCACAAAGCATCTATGGAATGCTGTAATTAGCATTGAGCGAAGGTTGGCTTATCAAACACTAGCAGCTACCTCCTGTCTCCACTTCAAGAGGTGGCTCTCATGATGTTGAGTCATCTTATCTTCTACAGACTACACTCGTTTCCACTCAAGAGCAAATTTGATGAGATGGTTGTGATACCCAAGTGTATGCCTTAATTGACTTATCAATGAAGAGAGGCATCATTCCCCACATCCAATCATGTAAGATAGGCAAGGATGCATGGAAATAGCTTGCTTCCTTGTACCAAGTGCACAATGAAGTGTGAGTTGTTCGCTTACTTACGTAAGCAATTGGGAGATGCTCACATGGATGAAGAAGGTAATATGGATGCTTATCTCACTGGCATGAAAGATCTTTGAGGGCAACTGTTAAGTATTAATGAATTGGTTCGAGATAATCAGCTTGTTTTTATTACTTAATGGTCTACCCAAATCTTATCAAGGCTTTGTAACTACTTTGTGGCTAGTAACTATGGGAAGCCAAGTTACTTGCATTTTTAATCTCAACTTGTGTCTCTTTTGCTGTAGGAAGAGCAAAGCAATCTCAATTGCAATGCTACTTTAATGATATAACAAGGCTTTTCCACCCACCATCGTGGGAAGTGCAAGCCTCAAGCAAGAAACAAGCATGCTCATCCAAAACTAGCAAACGCTCATGTTGGTCACATTGCTTCTTTCACATGTTCTGCCTCAAAGACCTCCTCCCATGCTGGTCCATTGTCTTTGACCCTCCAAAATGTACTACTTCCAAACCCAAAGAGGTGCAATTGCTAAAAGCCAGGGCACGACATCATAAAATGTCGTAAGTATATTGCATCAGAGAAGAAGAAGAAGGAGTCTAGTCTTGTTGCCACCAATGAGACAATCAACCTTGTCAAGCATAAGGAATATACTTTCTTCATTTTGTGTTAGTATAATCCTTATATACATGACCCATCTTTATCTATAATTGATACGGCTTCTACTAATATTTTGGTAGTGATACTTCTAATCACATCACTTCTTGTCAAGAGTTCTGATCTATTTCTTATATAGCTAAGGGAAGGCATAGTTATGTGTGCAAACAATGCCTCTTATGAAGTTGAAGGCATTGGTAATGTATACGTTACTATTGTTTCTAACACTTCCATGACATTTTGCAATGTTCTCTGTGAGCCAAGCATTAAGAAGAATCTATTAGTAGAATAGTTAGCTCATGAGTGAGTGTGTGTGGTTTAGTGGACTGGCCATAGGAGTTTATTTTGTGCATTTTTATTGCACGTGTTTTTTGAGGATTCTCTTTGTAGCGTTCTTTCGTTTCTCTTTTCGCACATTCTCTTTCTTTTATCGTGTTGTGTAGTCTATTACACCAGTCTTCTATGATTTCATCGTTGCACTCACTTTTGACAGAATCTACTATCTATCTCAGCCATTGCCACTTGTGGCTATTGAGTTGGTCTTTGATGGGCGGTATCTTCTTTCATTGTATAGACATGCACTCTTACATTAAGACTTCATTGTCTTGATTCTTATGATCAGCATGTTTTTACAGCAGCCACTTGCCGTCATTGCTCTTGATGTATTTCATTCTTCTTTGGCTCTCCAATTTGTCACCATTCAAGGGGGCATCCATACGTCAACGACACAACAGTCATTTCTCACTCGAGGAAGATCATTTACAGCCCTTTTGTGAATCACTGGCAAGTAGTGAAGTGATAGACTTCATACATTTCAAAGACATCAAGGATTTAAGCCTTTTCTTCTAGGCTTTTCCTTCACTTATTATGCATTGATTCATGGATCATGATTGGGTTGTTACTTAGAAGACATTTTGATAGATTTTTTTTAGTAAAGGCTATTCCTCCATTAGAGATTCAGCTGTCTCTACATATGATACCTTTTGATGTCAGAAGTGGTGCAGCAATGGAAGCATAAACATAAGTTATAAAATAAAGTACTGAAACACAAGACAAAAGAGAAAGAAAAAGAAAGAACACAATACATATGAGAACTCAGATGTATGCTTGGGACATCCTGTCAAAAATACCTTTGGAACATACGTTTGACTTCTTGCCATAGTGGTAACATTGGGTCTTTGACTTCTTCGTCTTCAAACCCCTCTCTGAAGCTGTAAGAGCCTCACCTGAACCTCCATGGAGCTCGTCATCAGTAGATGTGCATGGAGGACCCATCTGTAGAGGATTTAGAAGAGAAGTAGAGAAGAGAAGGTATTTGGAGAGGGAACAGAGCCAAAACATGAGCACAGACTGCAAAAACAAGAGTTCACATTCAATATAACCCAAAATCTGACCAAAAGAAGACAAAAGTTGCTGCAAAAAGTCAAAAAATCAGTCAAAAACTGCCAAAAACAGCAAAAATAGTCTGAAGGTACAGTCACCCAGCCAAGAAGGAGGCAGGAACACCAAAATGCAAGCTGAGTAATGCCACAAATAGGTTGAAAAACTATCGCAGCAGCCTGAAAACTGAAAACGCAGGCAGCAGAGGTGCTGTAGACAGCAGGCGATGACAAATTTGCAGAAAATGCAAGTAAAACAGGTCACCTATATGGAGTAGCAGTCACCTAATCAGCAAGGGTGTAAACAGTCCTGAAATCAGGAAGAAAACACAGTAGGAGCACAAATCTTGAAATCTGATACCATGTTAGAAGTGGTGCAGCAATGGAAGCGTAAACATAAGCTGTAATAAATTGCTGAAACACAAGACAAAAGAGAAAGGGAAAGAAAGAACACAATACAGATGAGAACTCAGATGTATGCTCAGGAAATGGAATCCATATATCAGACATGAGACTGTCGCATACAATAGTGAGACACTGACTACATGGGCATTGGCACTGGCTCCTCTCTCCATGGGAACTCCATGTGGTGAACTAACCAACTGAGGAGGAGGAGCCCATAATAAATAGGCACAAATAATGCCATAAAATATGTCAGGTCAGCTAGTAATAAATCCCCAATATGACCATAAAATGATACAATAAAAAATGCCTAAATAACCTAAATAATGTGCCCAAGCCTCTACAACTGAGACTCACACACATGAGCTGACATATCTGCTAACATTTAAAACATGCTATATCCATTAGCTTGAACATGCGCAAGCATGACCACATATATTATATTTTTTGGGATTTTGTTATTCTCATAGGTTGCTATATCCATCAAGATGAATGGCAGATATTATATTACATGTGCCATTCGTTATATTGGTGTAGCCTTGCTATATATGTGCAACCATGACCACATATATTACATTTTGTAGGATTTTGTTGATGCCTCTAGATTAGTTCACACTTTTTGCAAAGAGAAATTTATAGACCATCTCATGAGGTTTGCATTGATGCCCTTTGATCCATGTTTTGGGCCTCCTAGATATTTAAATTGCTATTAAAAATAGTTATTATCCCTATTGGGTGTAAAGTCCCTTCGTCTCCGTGTATAAAGTTATACGGGTGTGAACACACCCTTATTGTACCCTAACACATAAATACATTCTTTATTCCTTGTGTACTATCACAATCTAGTACACCTATCTCTACGTTCACTCTCTTCCACACTCAACATTGTTGCCCGCTATTGCGCACTCTCCACTACAAATTGGTATTAGAGTTGCAGCTAAGGTGTGCATGCTTCTCGAGGTCCGTGCGGGTCAGCTTCAGCTCATGCGTGCGAAGAGAACAATAGGTCGTCACTTTTGTAGGCAGACGACAACGTGGCAAGAAGAGAATAGGTCGTCACTTTTGCTGGCAGGTGACAACAAGCGGCAGCAGGCGATAGGTCACAAGTGAGAGTTTCAGGTCAGTGTGGTCCAGGCGATGCCTCACGACAGCTAATGGCAGTCGGTTTACAACTCACGACAGGTCATGCTGGTCGCTGCAGGTCACGTTGGCGAGTCACAGGTAGCACATGCGAGATTCGTCATTTGAAAAGAAAAATTTAGCAAGCAAGCTGCCTACTCACTAACGGGGTTTGCACGTGTAAGCACAGTTCACACATTTGTGCCTGAAAAATTTGGGCTTTTTCGAGATTTGGTGCTGTTCATGCATAACAGTGACATTTGACGTGGAAATTACAAAAATTGTGCACATTGGCTTTGAAATTTTTGGGGCTTTCATGTATTAGTGAAATTTTGCTCAGCTGAGCCGAATTTACTGACATTGGTGCACATTTGGACCTAAGAAATTTGGGACTTTTGCTAAATTTTGTTAAATTTTGCTAAATTTGCGTGTTCTATAATCTCGGGAACATGTATTAATGCAATCGGGGCAGATTGGTCAACGAAATTTTGGGGCTTTTGCTGAAATTTGTGAATTTTTGCAAAAGTGATGTGTGAAATGCATTTTGGGGACATTGCTGAAGCAATCTTGGGGCTGAAAGCAGTATGATTCGAGTTTATTATCTCCCAGTTGTGAATTTTGGAGAAATTGCAGAGAATTTTGGTGTTTTTTTGTATATCAGAAGTGCTTTGGGGCACATATGTATGCAGTACACATATAGGCAGCTCCTGTTGAGTTCAGGTATTGCTGAATATTCATGGTGCAGGAGCGTGAGTGATCATTTGCAGATCCGGGATGTTGCAGATGTATTATTGGTGATATTGTTGAAGTGGGAGTCACCTTGCAGTGATGTATGCATTGAATGTATGCTGAAATTTCAGTTATATTGATGAAAGTCATCCTTTCTACTGCTGTACATGTATTTGGACCAAATCTTGTCCTTATTTCTTGAAATTTTGGGCTGAAATTAGCTGAATATTCAGCGTGTTATTTACTGTCATAAAATACAGCATTGGTACTTGGCACTTTGCTGAAAAATGGCCACTAATGCTTCTAGCAGCAATGACGCTAAATCCCTCCTTGAAATCAAGAGTAACATATATAAATACATTCTTTATTCTTTGTGTACCATCACAATCTGGTACACCTATCTCTGTGTTCACTCTCTTCCACACTCAACATTGCTGCTCGTACTTTTGACCTGCACTTCTATTGGGCACTCTCCATACTACAATCCCTAGTGCTCTAGGACCCTAGGGACACTAGACTTAAGATAGTTGATAGTGAGGATGACTCCTCCATAGAATGGAGTGGTGGAATGCAAGAACTGTACTATTATGGAAATGACTAGATGCATGTTGAAGAGTAAAGGGCTGCCTCATAGATTTTGGCTTGAAGGCCTTATGTGTGCAAATCATGTTTTGAATAATCATGCTTCTACAAAAGCCTTGAAGACCATTATACCATATGAGGCACGGTATGGGAAGAAGCCTAGTGTGAATTGCTTTTTGTGTTTTTTGGTTGTGTTGCGTATGCACATGTATCTAAAGAGCTTCGTGGAAAGGTAGATGACAAGGTAGTAAAATGAACTTTTGTTGGGTATACAATGGAAAGCAAAGGATATAGGTTGTTTAAGCGTTCCTCATGCAAGGTTTTTGTGAGTAGAGATGCCATACTCTTTGAAAATTCAGCACATATGTATGTTGGATTTGAAATGCCAGCTACATTAGACTCTTTGGATATATTTGAGTGTCTTCTTCACTATGCCCTTGGTTCAAGGGACTGATTTTGGTGCAAAAGATCAGCCATTACAATATGCTGAACCTGCCCCACTTGCCCAAAATCTGTCTCCAGCTAATCCAGTCTCTCCGAGGGTAGTGGATGACGCAGTTGTGCAAGAAAGGACTGCTATATGTATAGTCAAAATAATCCCTAGATGGCTGTTAGAGACTCTTAAAGAGAGTTGTATGGATGATCCCTTGCCTCAATGTACACGGTCAAGTGCTAGAATTGTAGGGGAGGCACACTTTGTTGATATAGGCCTTCTTATTGATGATGAGGAAGCATATGCTTTTGCTAGTACTCTTTTGGATGAGGGTGAGTCTGCATGTTTTGAGGATACACAACAGGATGTGCATTGGGTGCAAGCCATGAGCGATGAGATGTGCTTTATTGAGTAGAATAGCACTTGGAGTTTTGTTGACTTGCCTTTTGGCAAAATAGCCATTGGCATAGGTTGGGGGTTTACAAGTTGAAAAGGAAATCTGATGGGTCTATTTATAGATACAAGGCAAGGGTGCTTGTGAAGGGATATTCTTAAAAAAAAAAGCATTAGGAGACATTTGCTTCCGCATCTAGGATGACCACAATGAGATGCGTGATTTGCTATGGTTGCACATTGAAGAGGATGTATATGTTACACAACATCTAGGCTTTGTTGTGAAGGCCAAGAGCACAAGGTTTGCAAGTTGAATAAGGCCTTGTGTGGCTTAAAACAGGCTATATGTGTTTGGTGCTCCAAGGTGGAGAGGCTAGTGGAAGTTTATTCCAACCATTGTGAGAGACATGAAGGTTGTTAGAGAGCAAGGAGAGGCTTTGATGTGATTTGCAGCCACTAAGGATTAGTCTTACAACATGTGACAGTAGTTTGGAGCCCTCTAGGAGCAGGTGATAGTAGCCCAAGGTCCTTCTGGTGTAGATGACAGTATACAAGAGGGGGCAGGAGTCTTTTTGGTGGTCCTAAGTTGTAGGTGATTGCTTCTATGGCTGTTTGAGTAAGACAACAGTAGCTTTTCAAGGTTTCTCCTGATGAAACTCTTAAATAGTGATTCAGATTGGGTCAGTGATTACAACACAAGGCAGTCTACCAGTGGACATTGTTTCTTTCTAAGCTAGTGATGCATTTCTTGGCTAAGCAACAAGTAGCCTACTATGGCTACTTGATCATGTGAAGTTGAGTACAAGGTAGTTTTCAGAGTGATAGTCCAATGTGTTTGGTTATGCCGTGTATTGACTAATCTTCATATTCATTTGGAGGGATCGACTTCTATTCTTTCTAACGGTTAGAGTGCTATTATAATAGCATAGAATCTATTGTTTCATACTCGTATGAAACACATTTAGATATATTTCACTATCTCAAAGAGAGATCACATGTAAGGGAGATTAGCATGATCTACATTCCCACACATGAGAATGTTGTAAATATTTTCCCTAAAGCACTATCACGCGAAAAGTTCGAGGAATTTTGACATTTTGATGATTCACTTACTCGTACATCATCACATTGGCACTATAAGGGGGTGTTAGAATTGGTGAATTATGGGCAGTGCCAATGTTTTAGTGTGCGGTGTGGACATATTTAAGTTAATAACTTATGTCACTACTTCTAGAGTTAGTTTAACTCAAGTTGAGTTAGGGATAGGTCTTACTTACTTTAGGCCTATTGTACTTTTATTCTATCATTGTAGTACTTGCTTCTTTTGAGTGTGGGACTGCTGTCCACTCTAGCTCACTATCTTGCATTCTCTCTCGCTCTCTCTCTCTCTCTCCATTTTAACAATCCCAAAGGTGTGTAAGATGGAGGTTGAGCCTTCTCCAAAGATGTATGAGCACCACCTAGAATAGGTGTAGAGGTTCTAAAGGTAGTGCCTATATTTGAAGAACCCCTGATTGTGGTGTGTGAAGGAACATGTGGTGTCTAAAATGGAAAACTAAGGTAAATGGTGTAGATGGTAATCGTGATGTGGTGGAATAAGTGGGTGGTTTTGAAATAGTGGTGTAAATGATGTGGATACAGATGAATGAAATTAATTTTGATGGAAATTGAAATGATGATGAAGATGCGGAATGCATAGAAGATGAAAGATCATACCGATTTTGACTTTGAGAAACAAAATTCAAAGAAGGGAAAGTAGAAGAAAAGTTACTAATGTTTTTCTTATAGTGACCTCTATGAGTATTAGTGTACAAAAATGGATCTTCAAGAGGTCTTTTACCTTGATTAACATATGGCACTCTAGCTTCAACACGATCTTTACCAAAATGCCACAAGGGAGTAGATGTAAAAAAAAGAAGGGACAAAAGTGGAAACTTGTGTATCTTGCACCGGAGTAGCTGGAAGAGGTGGAAAGCAATGGACATACTCCGGATCTCTTTTTCCAAGAGGAGAGCCCACCCCTAATGGAGGTCTTGATGGCCTTGCAACATCTTTAAATTTATGTGCAATATCTAAAGAGAAAGAACCATATATACCTTCATTGAGTAGCTGATGTTGAATTGCTATCTTTCTATTAAGTCCTTCAAACTTCTTAGCTTTGTGAGCCACCATTTAAATGATACTCATTTCAGTTGATTTTCCTCTCTCATCCTTCGACATTGCCTTAGCAATTCTTAGCATATTCCAGCCATTGGTGAAGAGCAATTGAATAAATTGCTGTTGAAACCCTGATTTGCAGCAGCCATAGGGTTTCCACAGCCACTTTCGGATCCTTGCTCAATTACTGAAGACCTAGGTACTCGATGTAGCAGTTGAAGGTATTATTTTGCAGCTGATCCGACGGGCCCAAACTGAGGCTGGATTGCTGTACAATCAAGAGGAGAATTGTGCCCAAGAAGTGCTGGCCAATTATGACAGCCATTTGTATTGAAGATTGAAGGAGATCAGCCTATATCTCCATGTACTTCAACCTTGTAGCAATATCAGATAAAGAAATACTGCAAGGCCGCGAGTTGTCGGGGGTCAATTAGGTGTCGGCTGTCCAAGATTAAGTGGTAAAGTGTGTGTTTCCAGATTAATGCTTGTTGTAATTTGAGTTAAATCAGGTTATCACCACCTTTGCCAAGAAGGAAGGCTGGTTTCAGCCGACCTGATTTCCTCAGGTCATTCTATGCTAGGACTCTAGATCCTTGAGCCTCATGCTGTGTCCAAGATCTGAGAGGGGGTGCTAGAGGTCACCTCTTGGACGGGTGGGCAGGTTGGGCAGGCAGGTGGACAGACAACCACAGTTGGGCAGGCAGGCACATGTAGTACTGGCAAGGTGCGGGCAGGTCTGGACAGTTGGACAAGCCCAATGGAACTGCCAAATTTGGCCAGTTTTGACTGGCTGATCGGATTTCTCTCTCCCCTCCTTTCAGCCTATTTATAGGTGCGCCCCAGCCGTGGTAACTATTATCTTGTACTTGAGATGTGAGGTCTGCTGGCTGAGTGCATACATTCACAGCAGCCCCTTTTATCTTTTCTGCCTGATCTATTTAGCATTCCACATTCTTCATCTTTGAGTTCTCTTTGTCTCTTTCTCTATGCATTAGTTTTCATGTTTAGCCCATGCATCTGCTTCTGAAATGCTGCACTCTTGCATCAAATGAACTTCATGATAGCAAATGAGGAAGGTAGTGAATTTCATAGCTTCCTTTTTCCCTGTACTTTGAAAACCACTTTAAACTCAATACTAATTTGTGTGTCAAAAATGCTGGCTTTTGACTTCTACCTTCTGATTGAGGATATTGCAAACCTTTGTTTCTGTGTTTGTTTTTTGATGACATTGTATAATTCTTTTATAGTGCTCTTTTTCAGGAGAAAGATCACATAAGCATGATTGTTGCAAGGATTGAAGCTCATCATCCCAATGTTGTGCTTGTGGAAAAGAATGTCTCTGGACAAGCACAGGAGTGGCTCTTGGCCAAAGGAATCTCACTGGTACAGAATGTATGCAGGCCACTTCTAGAGCGCATTGCACGGTGTACGGGTGCAGAGATAGTACCTTCTTCTGATCACCTACTAAAGTCAATATGCGGACACTGTGAGTTATTTTTTGTGGAGAAGTTTGTGGAGGATCTTGGAACTAGTGGCCAAGGTGGAAAGAAGTCACCAAAGACGCTTATGTTTTATGAGGGCTGCCCCAGGCCATTAGGTTGCACGGTAAAATTTCATTAAAAACTAATGTTGTCTTTTAAAGGGAAGATTTTTGTGAGGCTCACTTTGATGTGGTGGATTCTGTGCTAGGTTTTACTGAAAGGTGCAAGCGAAGATGAATTGAAAAAGGTGAAACGTGTTGTTCAATATGCGGTCTTTGCAGCATACCAATTAGCTTTAGAAACTTCTTTCCTGGTTGATGAGGGTGCCACATTACCAGAGCTTCCATTCAAGTCACCAATCAGTGTGGCCTTGCCTGACAAGCAATCAAAATTTGACAAATCTATAACAACCGTACCTGGTTTCCTTCTGTCAGGACAGACACCAATCAGAGAGAGCCAAGTACAGCAGAATCAGATTGTAGATACACATTCTACTTTACCAGTTTCAGCAATCAATATTCGAAGATGGACAGATGCTAGTTTGAAAATGTCAAGCTCTTCTATATGGTCAGTGACGTCTTCATGTGTCTCATCCAGGACAAATTCTCCCAATACAAGTCCTCGAGCTGGGGATTATCATGACAGTGGGTTTGGCAGAAAGCACTTTAGTGCCAACAATTTGGCATTGAATGTGCCAGGAAGACCAATTACAAATTTTCCCACTCCTACACAACCCAAGGTGTTTGGTCCTCCTCATTCAAATATCTCTGATCCATCTCTCTCCCCTAGCAAGGTGTTCATGCAGCCGAATTCAGTTTTTTTTGTACCTGGAGAAAACTCCATGCATCCTGCTCGTGGTGAATATTCAAATGTGCAGAGATCATTACAATACATGGATGGGAACTTGTCTGAGACAACACAGTCTGGAGTTTTTTCAAGATCAAGCACCCCTCTACTTGAAGAAGTTGACGGAACAGGCATGGTGGGGCTCCATAAGGTGGAGTCAGATGTGAGCATTGTTCAGGGTTCACAGTTTGCAGCATCTGGTGAGGCTGAAAATAATATAACGTGGGAGGATAATGATGCTAATCATGAAGAATTTCCTCCATCACCATCTGATCATCAGAGTATCTTAGTTTCATTCTCAAGCAGCTGTCTGCGGAAAGGAATGGTTTGCGAAAGAGGTCTTCTCTTCAGAATAAAGTATTACGGGAGCTTTGACAAACCCCTTGGGAAGTTTTTGAGAGACAATGTTTTTGATCTGGTAAATCTTTGCAATGCTGCTAAAACAAAATACTAGCCTCAGTAATACAGGATATATTGAAAATGTAACCGATTTATGAACTTTGAAGTTTATGACTTTGATTTCTTCATTGCAGAGCAATGTGTGTGGCTTTTGTGAAGAAACCAGAGATGCTCATCTCCATTGTTATATGCATCGGCAAGGCAGTTTGACTATATCTGTACACCGTCAGAAGCAAGTCCTGCCAGGAGAGAGAGATGGAAAGATATGGATGTGGCATCGATGTCTCAAATGCCCTCGTTTGAATGGGGTTCCCCCTTCCACTCATCGAGTTTTGATGTCAGATGCAGCTTGGGGTCTTTCATTTGGCAAGTTTTTGGAGCTTAGCTTCTCGAATCATGCTGCTGCAAGCAGGTTGGCTGCATGTGGCCACTCTTTACACAGGGACTGTCTTAGATTTTATGGGTATGTCTCTCTCAAACTATTTGTCTAAGGCTTAGCACTGTGATAGCAGTGTGTTACTAACCAGCTGGAGCAACAGTGGTATTTCTGAGCGGATGTAACATTATGTTTTGAAACAGATTTGGCAGTATGGTAGCATGTTTTCGGTATGCTCCCATAAATGTTCACTCGGTCTTTTTACCCCCATCCATGCTGGAGTTCAATAACCCTGACCTAAATGAATGGTTGCGGAATGAAGTCCGCGAGGTATCCATGGAATGTTAATTTGACAGTTTTGTTGATTGACTGTGGTCATAGCTTTTCCTCTTTCTGGGCGTTGTTGATATTCTGAGATTGAGCCTATTTTAATGTTCAGGTCACAGATAGAGGGAAACTGATGTTTGCAGAGGCCTTTAACACACTTCGCCAGATAGAAGAAAAGGTCTCAAGTTATGGAAGTGCAAAAGCTCCAGAAGCTAGAAGGCGCATAGCAGAGTTTGAAAGTTTATTAATTAATGATCAGAAGTCTTTTGTGGTAAGTTGAATAAAATTCATAATGGGGCTCTGTGAGACAACATATGGTTTTGAAAGGGTGAATTTGTAACTCGTAATGATCAGCAATGTTTTGCAGAAGACCTAACACATGTTCACCTCTGCATGCTTTCAGGAGGCTTTACAGATGGTGGCACCTTCAAAACGAGAGCCAGGCTCTTTGTATGCCGACATCCTCGAACTAAATTCTACAAGGAGGAGTCTAGCCGTCTTGTCTACCATATGGCACAAAAGATTCCTTCATTTACTAGCTTTTCTCAGATTACAAAAGTCAACTCCTATTTCTAGATCTGCAAATTTAGATGATCCATCTACATTGTTTAGCAAGACAGACATTGTAACTGAACTTGGTAGAACTGATGATAATGCAAAGGAGCTCTGCAATGGTTCAGCTCAAGATGCTTCTGACCGGATCAACATGGTACAAGTGGAGGGTGGTGAGATTTCTAACGAATCACATAATGGAATAATGCCTCAAAGTGACCAAGTCAGTATCCACACTCCAAATGATTTTAGGCCTGATGATGGTAACAAGTTGGGACCCTCTGATTCTGGCAGTCATTATGCTGTAAATATTAGCTCTGCTGTTGATCAGTCTCTGGGCAATGGCATACCTGTTGCACCAAAGATGTCAGTTGGAGATGCCACTGCAACTACATTGTTGCCTTCAAGTTCAAACTTGTCCTTGACAAAACAGATAGATAGCACAAACAAATTAGTCGAAGAAAAAGACAGCTTCCAGTTCCATGTACCTGATGATGACCTTCTTGTTCGGAGGACTTTGTCTGAGGGTCAGTTTCCTATTTTACCCCCTGACCTTCCTGATACTTATGAAACTGTATGGACAGGAAAAGGACATAGCGTAGAAGCGCACACAGTGAATATAACATCAAGTGGGCAAGAAATTGTTTCACATGGTTCTGCCTCAGATTTAGGTGGCGCTAGTGAAGATCCTAGTAAGCTAAGCAATGTAAGAAGTGTGGAAGCCATCAGTGAGACGACTGAGCAAAAACCTGGGTTGCGTAGCTTAAACTCTTTCCAAGAAATGAGTGGTTCAGATTGTGATCCTATGGTGTCAAGTTCTGTCACTATACCTGCTAAAACTGGTGAAATGCTGGAGGGTTTTGGAAGCTGGTCTGGAACCCCTTTTTCAACTTTGTACAGGTCTTATAGCAAAGGCTCTCAAAATGGTTCAGCAGGCTCACCTCCAACTATGGGTTCGCCTTTGCTATACAATTCATCCACAATGCTTCTCCCAGGAAGAGAGGCAAGGGTTCTCTTGCCCATTGGAATAGGTGACACTGTAATCCCGGTTTATGATGATGAGCCTACCAGCGTAATAGCATATGCCATTACATCACATCAATATCAGGATCATTTGCTGGATAGATCTCCGGAGAAAGAGAAACCAAAAGAAAAAGAAGAAGTTGAAACGAAAAGGGAAGCTGCTAAAGGTAAAGATACTGATGTCACAACTACAGAGGATGTTGTATCACATCCACTTCAGTTTGTGGAAGGTTCTTTTGAACATGGTGATGCCACTACCAAGAACAGAAGTGCTCACATTGATGAAAATCCTCAAGCAAGGATCAAAGAGAGTGGACATTCACAGTATTTCAAGGCTACCCATGTGAAAGTTTCATTTTCGGATGATGGAGCTCCAGGAAAAGTGAAATACACAGTGACCTGTTACTATGCAAAACAGTTTGATGCTTTGAGGAAAAAGTGTTGTCCTAATCAAATGGAATTCATCCGTTCCTTGTGCCGTTGTAAGAAATGGGGTGCCCAAGGAGGCAAGAGCAATGTCTTTTTTGCCAAGACTGGAGATGATAGATTTGTAATCAAACAGGTTACTAAGACAGAGTTGGAATCTTTTATCAAATTTGCTCCACAATATTTCAAATATTTGTCAGATGCCTTGACATCTGGAAGCCCCACTTGTCTTGCAAAAATTTTAGGCATCTTTCAGGTGGGCATAACTTTCTACCCTTGTTTTCTTGAATGTTTGTTTAAAACTAATAAACAGAAACACCATAAAATCTATATTTTACAGGTGACAATAAAGCATGGAAAAAATGGTAGAGAGGTGCGGATGGACTTGATGGCAATGGAAAATCTTTTGTATGGGCGGCATGTAACCCGGCTTTATGATCTGAAGGGTTCCCTGAGGTCTAGGTACAATGCAGATGTAACAGGGACAAACAAAGTTCTGCTAGATCAAAATCTTCTGGAGTCCATGCTGACTAATCCTATTTTTATTGGCAATAAAGCTAAGCGTATACTAGAGCGTGCAGTGTGGAATGACACTTCTTTTCTAGCGGTCAGTGTACTTGTGTTAATCAGTCTGACTTTATGTTGCCATTAGATATTCATGCTAAATCACTTAGTTACAGTAACTTCAGTTGTTTTGAAACATTGCTCTTATTTCTGATATTTCTATTTGGTGGTGACTACAGTCTGTGGATGTAATGGACTACTCTCTACTTGTAGGAGTGGATGAGGAGCGTCGTGAGTTGGTACTGGGTATCATTGATTTCATGCGACAATACACATGGGATAAACATCTGGAGACTTGGGTAAAGGCTTCTGGTATATTGGGTGGTCCGAAGAATGCACCTCCAACTGTTATTTCCCCTAAACAATACAAAAAGCGCTTTCGCAAAGCCATGAAGAATTATTTTTTGATGGTGCCTGATCAATGGTCACCCCCAACTGAAATTTTTGGATCATCTCGAGTCGACTCGACCAGTAATGAGAGTGCAACAGCTGTTAAAGAACAAGTTTCAGACGAAAAAGTAATGTAAATTGTGTATCATTTTTTGTGTTCAACCCACTACATTGATGGGTTATTTGTAAGGCCAGTAAATGACCTAGCGTAATTGTACAAATGAATTCTATGAGAAGAGCTTATCTCCCATTTTGATATTTTGTCATTACAACTCTTCTAAGCTAGATGGTTTTAAGAACAATGCTACTTTTCATCGTACATTCTATGGGACCTAATATCATGTTACTCAGGTTGTCAAACATTCATTCTAATGATTTCTGACTCTTCTATGTTTTGTCTTAGAATGGCACATGTTGACATGATTTACAGCAACAATGTTTAAAGTTCCTATACTGGTGACGGAGACAGGTCCACTCAAACCTCTGTTTGCAAGCTGCTTGATGGCATAGAAGTATTGCTGGAAATGGTAGGTTCTACAAAGTGTGCCTGGTTTGTTCCATCAACAAATTCATAAAATTCCTGTTTGTTTCACTTCCTAGTTCCTTTATAGTGCTTCATGATGCATCTGTGTAATCTGTATCGAATTGAGCCCTGAATGAAACAGTGCTTTGACAGTTGATGGTGCGACTTAAACAGATGAAAACACAGGTTTGTGGTTAACTTTGTGCCTGTGCAATTTATGCCTCCACTTTTGCAGGTAATCTTATAAAGTTTGAAATGCTTATTCTTCTGTGGTTCTTTCGATTTGCCATTCTGTAAAGAGAATCATGGCACACTGGGGTTAAAACTTGCTTTTAAAAACAACTTAAAGTATTTGGTACAAATAAGTTTATTGTTGCAGCAGATGGAGGTGTATGATTTGTACGGAGGCAAGTTATTATCTGGTTGTGGGCAGAAGAGTTTTGACTTTGCTGGTTAGTACCACAGCCAGTTGTTGAAAATCCTGATCACCTTGACAAAACTTTCCTGTTACTTTTACGTTTCATAAATTTGTGCATTTCATGAACCACAAGTGTCCAGTCTAAAACACTGATGTTGCTTTGTAGGCCAGTCTGACCTTGCCATACACCTTGAAGATGTGGCTGAAAAGGGGGCACATTTGATATGCAACAGTATGGGTTTTACTTGATAATTTGTTAGCTCTCCTTCATATGTTGTTACTTCTTGGTAGTTCACGGTGTGAACATGAGGATTAGCATTTAAAAATCTAATTTTTGATCTATAGGAGCGATTCTAGGTCCTACTCAAACGGATGTGGATTGTTTTAATTTCATTGTTGTGGAAGCTACTGTCTGTTTAGAACACATCCCCTTCCCATTTGTGTGCATATGCAGATTACTGTTTACTGTTGCAGGAATGGGCACCATAGTAGAGGTGTATAGCAAGTCGCTATTATGTCTGTGAATGAGGTTAGTTTACTGATTGTGGCATTTCTAACAGATGTAATTAATTTTTTATATTTTCCACATTTCTCATTTTTGGTTGGTATTTACTCAGGACAGATATCATGGTGTAGAAGCTTGTCTAGTTTCTGGAGTCACTACCCTGCAATTTGCATGTATGCAATTTTAAATTGCCTCGACATTGCAATTTAACAGGAACTTTGATGGTGGGTTTGCAAAAACGTCTCTAAAAGTGACACACACGCAAATCCTTTCAAGCACAAGTTTTGCTTAAGCACATGAGATCAAACAAATTTTTTTTACCTGTGTACGAAAGACTTGTCTCCCTCGGCCCTATGTCATGTTACTCAACCACTGAAAAATACAGATAAATGGTATAATGCAGATTCTCTGAATACTCTTACAAGGTGTTCAGCTTGTGGCAATATTGTCTGGTGAATGAGTTCCTTCTTACTGACTTTCTACCAGTATTGTGCAGATGTCAGATTGTGCCTGAAGCCTCAATGGCCATGTCCATGAAGGGCCAGCTGACAAAAGTTGCATGATGTTGGAGTTTAAGCTGAAGTGTGATCATTACCAGGTTAGAAGATGGACTCTCTGAAGTCAAATGACTGAAGATAGGAGTGGCAATGGTTCAAGGGCATTATTGAAATGACAGAATGTGATGCTAGTTATCATATTCTACCATGTTAGTAACTGCCCTGATTTCTTGATGTCATGCGGGTTGCGAAGGCAACATTCCCAACTGATTGAGGTGTTTAATATGGAATGTTCTTTATGTGTTACTGTAACCAGAAATGCAGCTCTGTATTTTATTACCTGTCTGGGCGTACTATCATGGTTGAGCTCCACAGATTTTGTATTTTCAGTGCTCGTTTGTAAACTTGACTTTCAGATAGTGTCAGTTGCCTGTGGTGGTTTGTGATATTCAGGGCATTTCCACTGAAATATTTTTTTTGTACCAATAAACCAGAACATGTGGAGTTCAGCTGAAACGTGACTTCTCTATCCTTTACTAAGCAAAAAAGTATTAGCTGGCTCAGCTATGTTATAGATGAAGAAAAACGTGACAGCTGTGTCCAGTGCTGTAACTACTAGGTTACCTGTGTAACTAAGATGGAATGAGATGTGGATTCTTTTTCATCCCTACACTTGGAATGGAACCATAAATCTGGTGTTTCTTCTCTCAATATTTTTTGTTTTACTAGTTTCATTTGTTATCACTTTCAGCATAGTCTCATAGCACCTAGATTTTTGTGGTTCTAATCACTCTTAACCGTATTATGTTGTATGATGAATGATCGTGCCATTTTGTTTCGCTTGTCAGGTTTGTGATACCCTTATTTGCCGAGAGTCTGATGTTCTTTACACCTTGAAATTTACATGCATTTATACAGTCCACTTCTTAATCTTGTGATCAAGTTGTAATTGCTGCTTATATCAGTCGGTTAAACTGTCGTAACCCTTCACTGGGTCAAGTACTCACACGTTGCTATTTTGGCCTTCCTCTTTTATTTTGAAAAAAATCAAGAGAACCATGCATATCGTAGCACACATATATGTAGGGAATGATGCTACGTGCACCAGGTGCTTCTATAGGGTTGAAGATGCAACAATGAATAGAGTTTATGTCACAAGGACTGGGAATGAGATGAGCTAAGAGTGGTGTTGGAGGCCGTGTGAACAGCTCCAAGAGTGTTGTACTCCAGATAGATCACCAGTCCATTGGTAGTGACAATGTCATGGACATTAGAGGGGTTGAAATGCAATTCTTAGGGTAAGAGAATGTTGTACGTAGCAAAACACAAGGTTTACTGGCTATGTGGCTGTTCAACGGGCAATAGATGATGGCAATGATGTAGATGTCACTTGGTTGGCCACCAGAGGGTGAAAACGTTGTTGGTTATTCAAGATGATAAGCGATGACAGAAATCAATTAAGCGGCATATCTAAAGGTCGAGTGATAGGCGGTTATTCGACATGACTAGTGATGACAGAAATCAATTGGGCGGCATCTCTAAAGATCGAGTGATAGTTGGGTTGATCTCCAATGGTTGGATGGCAACAATGGATAGTGTGTAGTATGCTTGATAAATATGGTTATGTAAGTGATGCAATGTGGGTCTCAAATGTTCGTGTCTCGGGGACCCAGTTTGAGGTGAGTTGAGAGGCGTGGAAGACACGATGAATAGTTGGAGTGTCATACTGCAGACAAAACCCAAAATGCATTAGTAGCAATCCATCATTTGGACGGTAGGATGTTGCAAGGCGACTTTGGCCAGCAAAACACGAGGCTTATCAATGCTTGTGTGTGGCAACTTAATGGGTTGTAGATGATGGTGATGATGCAGATATCGATTGGTTAGCCCGAAGGGGGGAATTTCAAGAGCAAATTGCAATCTATAGCAAATGGTGATGTGATAGTAGTAGGTGAAGGAAATGAGTTGGGTAGTAGCTCTAAAGGCTAGGTGGCAATTGGATGGGCCTTGACAAATTGATTGATGATGAGGAATAGACTTTGCAGGATGAAGATGAATGAATATGGGAATGCAAATGATAGAATCCAAGTTTCAAACCTTCGTCTCTTGAAGACTAAGGACGTGATAGATTGAGAGTGGTGTTAGATATATGGTCAACACATGTGAGAGTGTTGCATTCTAGGTCAATCCTCCAATATAGTAGGAGCACTTTATCGATGTGATGATGACGTTGGGGATAGCAAGTAAGGGAGCAAAGTGTAGTCCTCTCGTTAGTACGATGTAACTTTAGGAAGCAAAATTCCAGTTGCGTGGGGTAACATATGATGGTGATCGTGTGGATGTCAATTGCAAGCAAGATTAAAGAATGAAATTGGTAGTGAGACTAGAGGGTAATCATGTAGATGTCAATTGCTAGCGAGACAAGAGGGTGAAATTGTAGGTTATAGAACCAAAATGTAGTCTGCAATAGGTAATGATAACACCGTAGTAGTTGGCGGTCACACTGGCACAAGAGATTGAGCTACGTAAGTCACAACGATAGAACAAATTTGCAAAAAGAAAATCTACTAAAAGGGATCCGTATGCTTCAATTCAATGAGCAAGCAAACATGTATCCATCATCTATGTTTGGAAATCATCAAAGGATAATATTCAATAGGAGCATAAATAGAGCAAGGCACAAGTTGGAAGTCATATCCACTAACTTGTGGGGATCGTTCAAAGCAACAAAATAGGAGTAGCTCACTACTTCATGACCTTTGTGGATGATAAACTAAGAAATGTATAGATCTACTTGAAGCAAAAATTTGAAGCCATCCCTTATTTTCAACAATTCAAAGCATTACTACAAAAAGGGTGTGGCACTTACACCAAGGCACTAAGATTGAATGAAGGGAGGAAAAAATATCCGAAGGTTTTAAACAATTTCTTCTTCAATGAGGTATGAGGAGACAATTTGCATGCACCTATACTCCACAAAACAATGGATATGCAAAGACAGAGAATAGAATTACCAATGAACATGCTAGAGCAATACAAAATAGAACTAATTTCCAAATCAATTTAGGTATAAGGTTGCTATTATAATAGTTTAACTCATGAACATGAATCCAAAATCTCAAAAATCCTCACTTTAGAAGAATTGTAGGTAAATGTAATATCCAACATATCACACTTCAAAGCATCTGGTTGCACCATATATATGCATATCTTTGATGGAAAGAAATTCAAATTAAAAACATGTGCTTTTGTTTGGTATATCTACATACCGAAGGACACATACAATACAATCCTAATTCTAAAAAGTCCAATGTATCAATACATGTTAGTTTAGGTAGTTCAAAGTAGACCCAACAAGATACCGTGAAGATCAAGACATAATTGAAAAAGACGAGTTCGCAAATTTTAGCCTTGGAGACTCATGTGAAACCGTCACTTACCTCACAAACATCTCTTTCTTCTTACTCCTCAAATGGTTCCAAAGGCAATCTACAACTAGCCCAAAATTGGCCTACATTTGGTGGTACCTCAAGTAACCAAGAAGTAGCCCACAAAGAAGCATGGTTCTGAACTATGCCATGAGCTCTTAAAATATCTAGAAGGGTAATGTTTAGCTCATAATGAACTTCAAGCATATAAGAATGCATGCATAAAGCAAGAACAGATTTCACCAATGGATAAAGAGCATAATGCTGTCACAAAGAACAGTCCTTGGAAACTCAAAGATCTACCTAAGCAAAAGAAAGCAATAGGATGCCATTGGATTTGCAAAATGAACCTGAAGGTGAGTGGCTCAATTGGCAAGTATAAATCTATATATAAAAATCCCAAACTTGAATTATGCCTCGACAAACTAGTTACATTGGTAAAACCATGAATCTAGGCAAATGTGACCTCAACATACCATTTTGTAAAGTTTCCCTCACTCCTAAAGGATTTTTCATGGAGCATTTTGGTAATGACTAGATCAAGTCCCACTTTGTGCATACATTGAATTTAACTATGATATCTAGTGTCTCTTAAATTCTTGGCATTTGAACATACATCTAGTTGTTCTCTATGAACATGCTCCAACCATGGGCATCTTTTACCTTCTTCTTAAAAGGTTCTTTTCCCCTTGTGACTACCCTTTTACTTGGTGGTTTTTCTTTTAGATTTATTTTTTTATTAGTTCTTTCATTATCCTCTAATGAATAGATCTGCCTACACTCTCTCACACTTGCAACAAAAATTGTTCTTGACAAAGCAAGTGAAATATGTAGCAAAAAGTAAATCAAATAACATGTTTAATCATATAGCTTATTGCTAGGTCATGTTTTTATTGATTAATGAAATCGTAAAATTTGGTCAAACAAAAAACAAAACCATATTTTCTATGCACTAGGTTTTGGCTTAAGACTTTTTATTTTTTCAAAAGAACTATGACATATTTAGCCCACTTCCTAGTATACAAGCATCCATGCATTGCATCTTTGATCTAAGGATCCTACATTTGTTAGACACGTGTCCTCAAGTCCTTTGGTCTTCTCTTTGATTGCTCAAATACTCTTGGATCAAATGGAAAATGTAAATCCCTTTATATACTTTGTCTTGGTGTGGCTCAACTGTAAGGTCAAAAATGAAACTTTCTTGCTTTTGTTGTATCAAATGATCATGACTTTTATGTAGCAAAAGGAGGTTCTTTTATACCCCATAGAAGGCACATGATATGGATAGTTACTTACAAGTGCACCCCCCAAGCCCACATGCAATGCTTCAAAACAAGGTGGTCTTGTCATGCTCATGCAAAACTCACCGCATGAAGTGCAAGTCTTAGGCATAGAGTTTGGCACGCACTTCTTGGTGCTTAATGTCCTCTTTTGACATTTCCTATGGACTGCGGAATGACAACATGTAGACAAGACTTTAAAAAGGATTCTAAGGATAGCACCAATCTTGTGAACCCAAATTGCTCAATAACATTCCACATTCAAAAATATGAATCCAAAATAGTAATTGGAGTAGTATTGTGCCAACTTAAAGAGCATAATAGGATATTCCTACGAGCTTCGCAATAAGTGGGCAACTCATCAATGCAAAAATGAACTATTCAACTATAGAACTAGAAGGATTGGGAATTTCTTACATCGTGAAGTTTTGGCACTATCTTATGGCACTATATTCACTTTGTAGACCATCTAGCATTCCTTTGTCTAGCTACAAATAGTTCCTTGACTCGACACACTTCTAGATGGCTATTACTTCTACTTGAATTTGATTTCTCACTGGTTGAACATAAAGGAAAGCAATGTTATATGGCAAACCACATAAACAATTGCAACCTTGCAATATACCTTAGGGATTCTAAAGCAAATGACCACATTTGTTGTATATTTCTTGCTCATGTCTATTCAGGTACTCCAATTTGTTATTTGCAACTTGAAATCCACCTCAAGAATATAAAAGCAAATGACCACTTTTGCTTTACATCCATTGGTTATCCAATGGGTTGACTTGACCTAAAATATATCCATGAAGATAATCATAATTGTGACCATGTAACATCAATGGATGGTCAAAACAATCAAAGTCAATCAAAGGATTCAAAGGAAACAAGTAATTGAACTTGGAGAGGGAACCAAAGCTTGTATGCTAAAATAAAAAAAAATAGCACATGCACATGAAGTCTACAAGTAGAATAGTTAATTTAGATAGCTTGTCATTATTTTTATTGTCTTGATATGTTTCATTAAAATGTGAGAGTCACACTTGCTCCCATGTACATTGTAATATCTTCGAGAGTCACAATTTGTACTTTTATTTTCTATTGATGTTTATATATATAAGACCCCTAAGAAATAAGGAAGATTCATAGTCAAGTTTGTTTGTCTAAAAGGCCATAAGCATGTGAAAGAAAGGTAACCAAACTTGAGAGAGAGGCCAATTGTAGAGGCTACCCACTTGAGAAACCTTATGTAAATAAAGTGTTATTTTGAGCACAAGATTTCTCTCTACCTGCATGATTCCACCATAGCCATTGCTTGTGAGAGGAGTGAGTGAGTATGAAAGTGAGATAGTGAGGGACCAAGAGATTGTAGCTCTTCTTGCTTCCATTCTTCTTCTTCCCATTATTTTGTTCTTACTTTCTCTTCTACCATGTGATGTACTTTGTGCTTCCATAGCCATTTGAGAGTGAGGAAGTGAAAGACAAAGTAAGGAATTAAGAGGATGAAGCTTCTACTCCTCCACTTTTCTTCTTTTTCTTGGTGGTGTGGATAGAAGAAAAATAGTTATGGATCAAAATTGGAGTGCAAGAAAAGCACACTCAAGTTGTGAGGCCACTAAGATGTCCTCCAATAGTGAACTACAACAAGAAGGGTGAGTCTAGGTGATCTTGCTATAAACTTTGAGCTTTCTTTGCCTTCTTCCTTTCATGGAATTGAGAGAGGGATGCATCGATAGCTTAAAGCTAGAGTACAAGTTGGTTATATGAGAGATATCCTCATTCCACAATAGATAGGAATAAGAGTCCATACAAAATCTCACCATTGAGTGAAAACCCAATAGTGGTATAAGTAGCTTTGAATGCAAAAGTCCTAGTCTTGAGTCCTCAAAGGTATTGAGAGCCCCAACCTTATCCATGAATTGTATTATGCTGTCAACGTATTTTCCTTCTTTTATATGGTCTCTTGATTTAAAATGAGGAGTGTAAATATGGTATTCCTTCGTAGGACTTGCAAGGCCTCTACATTTTCTCTCAACTCTATCAAATGCTCATTTCACTTGTATATATTGATTAGTTAAGGTCTCTTTTGCTTGTGCTAAGAGGTGCATGTCAAGCTAGTTGTAATATGTTTACAATGCTTATATTGTTGTTGATGAGGTATAAAATTGTCAATCCGTTCTAGGAAGCTAATACGAAGGTAAAACACAAAAAAAAAAAAAAGAGAAGCGGCAACAAGAGTCTCTCTCAAGCTCCAGTAATTTCTGGTAAAAATCTATTTGTAAAGAGAGCTAGTTCACTTTCATGCAAGTTGTAATATGATTTGAGTGAGGTATGAGCATTAAAATTTATGTAGACAAAGTTTGAAAATATTTGTAAAACCAAAGAGTGTATACAAAGTAAAAGAAGGCTAGTTTAGGTCAAAGAGATGGGAAGGTACCCAATAACTCAAGATCATGCATAAGAGCTAAGAAATAAAAGGAAAAGCTCATCCTTGTGGTGTACGAACTTATGGAGCTCTCTCCTTCTTGCTTGCATGTTTCCACACAAAGAGAGAGAGAGAGAGAGAGAGAGAGAGAGAGAGAGAGAGTAATGTAGAGTAAGGGACCAGTGTAGGTGAAGCTCTCTCTTCCTCATCAGCTATGCAGAGCATGTGTGGTGATTGAGGCTATGGAGTTGTAGCTTGCTTGAGGTGCATCACTTGAGTCATGGAGCCATTGACAAACCTTTATGGCTAGACCACATGAAGAGGTAAATTGATAAGTTCAGTATGTCTTTTTTGAGACACTGCAATGGTTATGTGAGGGGTAGCCACAATCGTGTTGCTTGAAGTGCTTGAAATTTTAGTTTCATTGTCAAGACAAATGGAATTGAATAACCTTCTCATTGTAATCTATCTACAAAGGTCCATCACCAAATCCATGAATCAAGTGATCTGCCTCAAGCAACCTCCACCTCCATGTCGAGAATCATGGCATGAGCTTCACATAGGAGAAGAAGGAAAATAAGAGGAAGCAAGAGCTTCACCCATGCTGATCCCTCATTCTAACTACACTCTCCCTCTTTGACATAAACAAGAAGAAAGAAGAGAGCTCTACAAGATTGCACACCACAAGAATGAGCTTATCCTTTCATTTCTTAACTTTATATATATCCTTGATTTTTTTGGGCACCCTTCCATCTCTTTGGCTTAACCCAATCCTTTCTCACTTGTGCATATTTCATTTAGAAATCCTTTCGCGCTTGTTGAGTCAAGAGTGTTATGCTCGTATCTTACTCAAAATATTGACACGATTTGCAAAAGTAAGCTTGACTCCCCTAAACAATTCATAAAATAATTTTCTTGTTGAGATTACAAGCACTTGATGAACATTCCTTTTTTTTTGCATCTCTTTTCCAAAATTTTGCAATTGTACTTACATGTATTGCCTTCGTACTTTCCTTCCCTACTTTCCTAGGGAGGGTTAATATAGAAGGGTTCAAAAATCATTAAAAGATAAGACTTTTCATGTCTTTGTTACTCATAGAAAGGAAATGAAACAAGTAGAGGGTTAAAAGAGTATGCAGTGTGGAGTTTCTCACTTTTGGTTTTGCTATTGGTGTTGTATTTCTACTTTTGGCAAAACTAGTTGGACTAGTGGAGTTAAAAGAGTAGGTGAGGAAGAAGAAGAACAAGAAGAAGACCACCACTCATTGCAGAAGGGAGGTGAAGAAATAATTTACTTAAATAGGCTAATCAATTCAACCCCATCACCAACAAGCGCATCCACATTCTTTCTTTGTTTGATTTATATGTGTATTCAAATCATGGATTCTCTCTCTCTCTCTCTCTCTCTCTCTCTCTCTCTCTCTCTCTCTCTCTCTCTCTCTCTCTAAAGTGGTTGATAAGCCTTGTATAAAGCCTTAGCGCCTTGCCTTCATAAAAAATGACCTAAAGTGGCATTGTTTTAACTAAACCTTACACGCACACAAGCACACACACATGCACATGCACACACATGTATATTCACACTAAATGGCCTTGCCTATTTCAAGCGACCAAAAGGCCTTGATCCACACATCTAGCTAAAAAGCTATAAAGCAAGCTAAGAGGCATTCAACAAGAGTGAATGGCCAAGAGGCCTTAAGCAAATACCATAAGGCCTTACACAAGAGCGAACGATCAAAGGTTATTAGCAAAGGCTATAAGACTTGACACAAAAGCAATAAGGCAAACAAAGGCCTTTACTTAGGCCACAAAGCTGTATTTATTTAAGAAATGGCTTAGACAACCTTACATAAAGCCTCACACCCTATTTTTTTAAAAACGAAATGGCCAACCTAAGGGCATAAGGCCTCTAAAAAACATGAATAGGGCTAAACAAGGCCTAAAGGCTTATTGTGTGGCCAAATAGGCCTAAAGCCTTAAGTTGTGGGAAGCAATTAAAGGCCTTTTGGCCTTACAAAATTTCAACTAAAGTCCTTTTGAACTGTTGATAAGCCTTAAGTAAAGGACAATCGGCCTCATATAAAAGAAAAAGAAACTAAGACATGGCCTAAGTCCTTTTGATAAGGCCTAAAGGCCTCAAGCAACAACATGGGAACTAAAAGGCTATTACCCAAGGCCCCAAGGCCTTATTCAAAATGATTAGGTGAAAAGGCCTTGAGTTAAGGCCATAAGGTCGTATTCGAATATTTTGGTCAAAGGCTCCTTAGTAAGGCCTATTGGCGTTTCTTTACTTTTTTCCCTTTTGCACCCAAATGGCCTTAAGCGAGGCATTTGGCCTTTGCAAAAAATAAAATTTTGGCTAGTCAAATGGACTTGGTAAGGCCTATATGTTTGTGTGTGTGTGTGTGTTGGGGGGGGGGGGGGGGGGAGGGGGCATTTGGATCTACTTTTGGAAACTCGATCACATAAGCTCTCTAAAAAGGCCTTAAGGCCTTAGATCCAACATATTGACCTTGTGGTTTACAATCCAACCCTTCATTTTGAGCAACCTGCCTTGTTAGTCACCACAATTGGCCTACAAGCTAGGCCAAAGAGTCAACATGTCTTAGCCAAACATCAAGTCCTAGTTGTAGATTCTATCAATCGCCCATATGAGATCTAACTAGGGCTATGCTCCATACAACAAACACATCCTAGCCAATTATTGAGCAATTTAACTCATTTATCATTAGATCTTGATCTATTAGGATGTTGTTATGCATGCACACTACGTCTTTAGAGAGAAGTAGTTAGATGAACGCCTTGAGCGGCCAAGAGTGTAGTATGTGTTATGTTAAAAAGGCTCTTTATGGGATCTCTTTAGTAACAAATATTGTATGCCCAAGATGAATGACTAATGACCACAACTTGAGTAAGCCTTGTGCAAAGGTAATACTTCACTTGACTAGTCCTAGTAGGGGTTTTAACCATTTGATGTGGATCTCATTCTGAACAAAGTACAAATGTGGGAAGAACCTAGCTATAGGACCAACATAAGAAGAAGTTTCAAGAAGTTAGTCTGCCCAAATAGGCACTAATGGTAGCATTACTACTTCTTGTGTTCATGCACTTTTAAGGAGCCCTAACTTGCTGCACAAGACCCCAAAGGGAATCTTTCGAGTTATCTCTTGCTACTCATTAAGCTATCATAATTAACCACCCCTAGGATTGTGGAGGGGATCACAAAACTAGCTCTCCATACTTGTTGGACATTGCTCTCCATACGAGACCAAGGTTCAAGAGTTACATCAACCACCTCATCAAAAAGCTCAAGAAAGAGAACCCCTTTTGACCTTGGGCGCAATCAAGACTTGCAAATCCACCAAAGGGAAGCACAACACCCCAAGTCAATACTACTCCATGAGTTTATAGTTGCAATCATGCTAAGTGTTCATAACTCCCCATAGCTGAGAGTTGGGATTGGAGGCCTTTGTGTTCAAAACTCTTGCAACTCAAGGCAGTTTAGGCATGTAATGAGAGAGCTTCACCATCTTGAATTGTGGATCACAATGAAGATTCATTAAAAGCTTGATGATCATTGTAGGACTTGAGGAATGATGTAAGGCTTTTATTTGTATCACACTAAGACCAATTTCAAGAAGGACTGGAATTGAGAATCAGAGCAATGAAAATTGTACATGCACATGTGACCAGCTAAATAATGCCAACCTGCAAATTGGACTACATAAATCTAAGAGACAGTGAAAAGGATAAATCATGCAAACTATTACAAGTGCTTAAATCGTTGGTAAGAATGTTACTCGATTGTGAGATGTGTTGTATTCTTTGAGAATTAATGCTTTTTTGTGCACTACACTTAATTCGAAAAGTAAAAAATTTGCTTGAGCACCATTGTATAATAGCAAGTGCATATCATTCAATCACATTGCTTGTGAAAATTTACAATATTGGTCGTGCATCGTGCACTATCATTTGCACATCGTAGAAAAAGACTGTTTGTGACATTTGCACGATGGAAAAAAGATTGTTTGTTGATTAAAAAAGAATATAATACACATATTAGACTTGGAAAGAATATAAGAGGAGTCAAGCAAGGAAACATGAAACCTTGGAGTGAAGAAATTGAACCAAATGCCCAGTAGCATGAAGAGGTAAACATCATTGAAAGACAAAGCCAATCATAAAAAATATCCTAGGCATCCATGCAACAAAGACCTAGTTGTTAACCAACCTTACCTACTTATTTTGACGAGGGCTAATTAGGCTACTACCCTTTGAGCACCTAATGTGCAATGTAGTGACCACTGTAGTGACCACCTACCAATCACCAGAGTGAAGAAGCCACCACTCTCTACTTGACTTAATCAACCCCATAGAGACACTAGTCCAATGAGACGAGTAGAAAACCATGTCTGATTTGAGCTTAGATATAGATTACCTAGGATTTGACCCTTTTGGATTTCTAGCAAAACTCTAGCTATTAGCACAATAGGATCAAAAGACATGGATAGTGCATATGGGAAGATCAACATATGAGATAATACTAGATTTGGAAGGGGAAAGGAGACTAGGAAAATATATTTTGCAAACAAGCCATCAAGTTCATGCAAGTGCAAAGGATCGATATGCAAAGGAGAGAGGCTGAATTGAACCATATCTAGAATTCACTAGAAGAATTGGATTAGGAGCCAATGTTGATAGGGAAAGATTCCTTGAAGCAGACCTCACATTAGCCAAACTCTTCACCAATGACCGAAGTAGTGTAGGATTAGTTGCCTTGATCCTAGCTTTATTGGAAATATAACCCAACATTAGGAACCAAGCAGAATTCCCTATAGTCATAAAGTAGGTTGAGAAGGGCAATGTAGGACATGATCCATATAGCTTCGAGAAGCAATTTGAATAGGTATCAAGAGATTCTTGAGAACAAGGGTGGACGAACAAATTGATTGTCAAATTGATGAATATAAGTCAAAAGAAGAACAAAGAAATTTGTGATTATATCACTCACATCTCGAGTCTCTATAAGAGAATCTCGAAAACTGAATGATCAATGTAGATAGCAATCTCCACTATGTTCATTAACAAAATTAGAAATGAGAAACTCTATAAAGGACTAGCAAGTAATTTAAGTCTGAAAAGAGACACACTAGTGAAAGTTTTTGAAGAGGTGATCCATGTTGATGACCTGTTGAAGTAGAGGAATGTGAAGTCTATTTAGCCCACTAGTAGACATCATTACCATTCACAAATGAGAGATCCACAATCTCCATAGGAAATGGAAGGGCATGGAGCTCCAATGTTTAGAATGAGTGGAAGGGCATGGACCATAGATAAGAAATGGTGCCTTAAGTTGAAAGTTGCAAAGCTTCAGAACGCATTAAGATGGTTTACAAGACCACAGGTGAAATGTATCCATTGTGGCAATAACCATCTCCATCATGCACTTGCATAAACTATGGAATATTTGGACATAAGGCCATGCATTATAGACTACTTAGGACCATATCTTTAGTCTATCCTTAACCATTCTACCCAATGAACAAACCAAGCTATAGAAGAGGAGTTGCACTAGCACCTTTGGTACCAAATAAACAAAGTCCTATAGCTCCTAGGGTGGATATAAATCTGACAAGAGTACCCAAACCACCTAGATCTATCATCACTCATCCACCTAGTTATGTTCGTGTGCACTTTTTTGAAGAATCACTAGAGGGGGAAACATACATGAGTCCTTATGTTACTTACAACCAAGAGGGATATTCAATCCTGATGGATTTTAGGCTAGTTCTAGTCATGGCTTTGGGCAAGGGGTGAGGTCTAGGATTGGGAGGAAACCAAACACATGAACCTCTCATTATTGGATTTGTAGCCACCTAGGGCACATTTCATCAAGATGTTGTAAAAGGGAACGAGCTGACAAGGACAAACTTGACTTGAGATGTCCAAAGTCTGGAGTCACACACCTATGTGCCATTTGCCCTAGATGAAAACCTTCCACTAGCTTGGTAATTGTGCGAGTAGTACCACTTGAACTTTAGTGTCAAGACACATGACAATGATGCTACCTCGATTTCCTTGAATGCAATGACTAGATCTCAAGAGAAATAGGTTTACAAATAAGTGCTTGGTCCTACTAACCTTGACACATCATCCATAGGCAAAAAGAACCAAAAGAGGAGGAAAAAAAGAGTTGACACAAAACTTTCACTTAAGACAAACAACACTACAATGCTAACTAAAGGAAATCAAGTCCTCAACACGGAAGCAAAAATGTCTACCCCAAAGATGAAGGAGACCAGGAATCACAAAAATAGGAGAATACCCTAATCCAAAGCAATAGCTAAAAATAGTAGATAAGGTTAGAAGCTGGGTGAAGGAGACACAAGCATATATGACGTAGAACCATTACTAGAAGAGAAGTTGCACAACTTCTCGAGTGTGAGTTCACCCACTTCTCCCACCTACATTGGATCAAAAGGAAACTGAATGCATAAGGGAACCTCATCAAGAGCCAAGGAGCATTGCGGCTATAAGCCATGACCACTGGAGACAAGGCATTGAAGGATACAAGTAGGAAAAATCAAGTGCTAGCTTGCTAGTGATAGTAATCTCAACCTAAGTCTCCCTATTGCTAGGACATTTGTTGTGCTGAAGAAAAGCCCTGCGCTCTAGGAAGCATTGAAAAAGTGGATAGAGAGGCCAATGCAATAAAAAATAGGAATCATGCAAGATCACAATGCCAATACCCATATACCCACCCTAACCCTAAATCCCATGTCAAAAACGTTATAAGTCAATGTCTTCTAGGAGGGAATGCAAATGCACACACTTCTCCCACATTGTTGCATTGGGCAATACAATATGTAAAAGAATTTCTAAGATGGGGGTATGTGTTAGTGTTCTCCACCATACAATTCAGCAGGACTTGGGGAACCCAACTGTAAAAATTGTACGTTTTAATGTCACATTGCGAATGGAATGAAAGTCAGGTGTTTCGGGGTATTAAAAGATTGGCCAATCAAGATTGTGGGAATTCAGTTCTCAGTGAACTTCACTGTCATGAAGGGAGTGGATTATGATATCCTACTGGAATGGCCATGTATGAGAAATGCATGTGCAATCAAGGATTGAGGCAACAGTGTTATGTTCTTTGGCAATAGTATGGAAGTAGTCAAGGTTGAGATGGACGCATGGAAGACCTCACCCTCCACTGAACTAGACACCATCTTTGCCCTATTGAAATGTAATATTAAGACCATGCCAAAGTACAACTTGCACACAAAATGCATCCCACATTCAATCAAGCGGCCCTAGTGGTACTATAGAAGGCTGTAGCTCTCTCTCTCTCTCTCTCTCTCTCTCTCTCTCTCTCTCTCTCTCTCTCTCTCTCTCTCTCTCTCTCTCTCTCTCTCTCTCTCTCTCTCTCTCTCTCTCTCTCTCTCTCTCTCTCTCTCTCTCTCTCTCTGGTCAACTTGGATAGCCACCTAAAAAATTCAATCCTTGCCTAAGACCTAATGCACCAAAGGGGATCTTCTAGTCCAACTAAGATACAAAAAATTGGAGGAGTAAATGAAAAAATTTACTAAGAAATCAAACATTGAACAAATAAAAAACCCAAAGATCTCCCTTAATGTTTCACACAATTCAAGAAAGTGGATAGGATAGTGGTGTTGCTAGGTGCAAAATGTCAAGGACATACCAATGAACTAATAGAGGGACTATCAAAGTAGAGGAAGTTGATCTAGTTGAACATGGCGAAGAACCTAGACCCATCTTGATAGCCAACGACCTTGTTGAGAATAAGGAAACAAACATTGAGAATCTCTTAAGGGAATTCCAAAGCTTTTTTTGTGTAGTCAATATAAAAACTCAAAGGGATAAATCCTAGTATCGTGACCCATAATATTCCCATGGTAACATATGTGGTACTAGTGAAACAAGATTTGAACACTTGTTAAAACTTGAAATGGTATTGGTCACTCTCATAACTATTGCATTGATCAAGGAAGTTTTGAAGTTCTTAATGAAACATGTCGACTATATGTACTAGCATTCCTTGCATTGTGTTATGCATAGTTAGAATCGAAGTTTGCCACCTCCACTTAATGAAAGAAAGGACACGTGCAAGTATATTTTACTTGTGTGGGTCCATATAATCAAGTAAAAAGGTTTTGTGGAGGGGTGCACTTGATCAAGCAAACTCTCATGTTAAAACTCACACAAGAGATTGGGAGTAATCTCATATACTCGGGTACTCTATGTTGGGATAAAGGGCAGTGCCAAATGCAATGCTCGTGCCCGCCCTTAGGGGTTGACATGTACATGACTTATATACCAATCTAAAACATTATTGAGGTACTCTTCAGTACCACCAAAAGATTGTGTCTCTGTCTCTCATCTCTCTCAACCTGCATCAACAGCTTCACTCCATTGATCTGTGCATACAACAAAGTGGTATTAGAGAATAGGACTCGAGAGCTGGAGATAGGCATTGTGAAGCATGATCTTGGGAACATGTAGAACAAGTTTGTGAGAAATGTCACAGGTTGTGGGTAGCCGTAGCTCAACAACACAGTGGAGCTTCTCTTCCTTATTTTGTGTGTGGCCTATCTAGGCTTGTTTGGACATTGTTTGGGCCTTCTTTGGGTACCATTGGTGCCCCCGTTGAGCCTCCTCACCTTCAACATCTCAAGCAAGTCTTTAGGATAGCTCACACATATTTATGCCTGCTACAGGATGACATTGATAGGCAACTCCTCAAGGGATTTGCACTCCAGTGGACATATTTTGGGCAGCTCTAACATATTTGATGCTTAATATAGACCTTGAGAATTGACATTGGGCTGATACATTTAGTCCAGAGTAGGGAGTATACATTTTTACATGTTGTATACATAGGGTAGCACACATCTTTATGGGTTTAAAGCTCACATGTCATGCTCATATAATAGCTATTGGATGTTGGATGTCTTGGAGGTCATGTGCCATTAGCTTGAATTCTTTTTTGGGCTGATCTTGGCACAAATTTGAATCAGTTTGCAAACTTACTTGTGGCTAGAATACACCGTCCACAACCTAAAATTTATAGGCAGCACTTTGTCCTGAGATGACATTGGTGCTTGGACATGTTTGTTGATGCATATACATGCTCATATGATGTCAAGACACTAAGAAATGATATGCCTATGACTTAAGTGCATTTGGGCTGATTTTGACTGAGATTTTACTCAGTTTTAACAGGGATTTATTGGTTGTAATGAATAGGGCTGAATGCCACTTTGAGGATTTATGCATTATATCCTGCTTCCAGACTTGATTTCGAGCATCCATAATAATGTATTGATCCTTGAATTTGATGTCATGTATATGGAAATGGCTTTGGGAAGATCTTATGCTTGTTTTGGAGAATTGAAATCTTGCTCCTGACTATCATAAAATTGCAGGGTACAGGGACAAATCTGAGAGGGTTTTTTTTTTAAAACTCTATGCTTTTTGATTGAGTTGGTTGACACTGTTTTGGTACTAGATTACCTGCATACACTTTGGGTAGTGATTGGACATGTTTTATACTTCATATTTGGGCTGAAATGCATTAGTTTTTGCAAACTTTCTGAAGCTATAAATAGTGGATAGCAGGTCTTGTCTGCAGAAGGTCATACATGCAACTGCCAAATGCTTGTTGGACATACACTAATGTATGTAACTAAGTCTATATGCCACTGATATGCTGGGTAAGTAATGCTATAACATCTTGTTGCAGAAGAAGCATGCAAAGCCGATCAAGGAGAAGGGGATAAAACCAGTTGATGTAGATCAAGATGGCTGGATGAGCTGAATGAGCTTGCTCACTTGACCATTGAGCTTTCAGTTTCCTATGCTTTATTGTGCAACATAGAAGGGCTTGATATTGCCTATGCCATTTGGACACAACTAGAGGAATTGTATGCCTAGAAAAGTGATGCAAGCAAAGTCTACTAGCTAAAGAATCTCATGGATTTGCGCACGAAAGAAGGCACTGCCATGTCTACTCACCTCAATGAGTTTAATTCCATTTTCAGCCAGCTTGTTGTTGCCTCGGAGTTGAAAGCTACGTTCTTGCTATGCACTCTACTAAAGAGCTGGGATACTTTTAGGACTACTATGAGCAATTCTAATGTCATGTTATTGTATTTGGATGTAAAGAGTGCTCTACTCATGGAAGATGAAGAAATGAATCAACAGAACAATGCGTCTAGCAAGTCTTCTAGTGAATTGCATACTAGAGGTAGATCACAGCAAGGATGTTGAATGCCATCACTTTGGCAAGAAGGGTCACTTCAAACGTGACTACTATAGATGGAAGAAAGAGAGGGAAAGGCAAGAAGACAGAAGACAGCAAAGAAGAGAAGAAAGAGAGTCAACCTGCTAAGAAGAGTAGTGTAAAGATGGAAGAGGTGAATGTAGTCAGCCATGAGAGTGACAGTGGGAATGATGTCTGCTTTGTCTCTTCATGTTTCACTACACATGCCTTGATTGTAGATACAGATGATGAAATTCACACTCAAATTTTAGATTCAGGTGTCTCTTATCATGTCACCCCTCATCGCGAGTGGTTTTTTGACTACACTAGGGGACAGACATGGAGTTGTCCATCTTGGGGACAACTATGCATGTGACATTGCAGGTATTGGCAGTGTGCAGCTGTAGTTTCAACATGGATTTGTCTTTACTCTTCAGCATGTCAGGCATGTACCTCAGCTCAATAAGAGCTTGATTAGTACTAGTTAGCTAGATGATGATGGTTTTCATACCACCTTTGGTGATGGAAAATGGAAGATTTGTAAGGGATATAGGGTTATTGCCAGAGGTTGCAAGAGTGATACTTTGTATCCAATTTATGTATCTAGTGTGCATGACCATGTTGTTGCCATGACCGAGAAGTTAAGAGTTTCCTTGTGGCATGGCCGGTTGGGACATATAAATCAGACATAAATGAAAAGAATCGGACCATCCAGGATAAGGTCCATACGATGTTGTCTCATGCTGCATTACCCTATGGCTTTTGGGCAGATGCTGTTATGACAGTCGTTCATCTGGCGAATAGGTCACCAAAGAGGTCTTTCGGGGGGGAGTCCCTTAGGAAGAGTGATTAGACAAGCTACCTTCTTATGCTCATTTGCGAGTGTTAGGCTACAAGGCTTTTGTGCACATACAGAAAGAATAACGCAACAACTGGAACCAAAGTCCTATAAATGCATATTCCTAGGATATGGTGACAAGTGTGAGATAGGATATAGACTTTGGGATCCCAAGAAAAGAAAGATAGTAGGCAACAATGACGTCATCTTCTGTGAAGATCGCATGCATAAGCATCCGGAGAAGACTGAGGAAGTCAGGAGGGTTGTTTTCAGAGAGCGTGTACCTTTTAGATAGTCGTTTGTGCCTAGTGGATAGCAGTGTATACCTGCTATAAATGACCTTATAAATGGAAGGAATGGTGTTGAAAATGACTAGCAAAGTATTGCCCATGGTGCTCCACAGTTATAGCAAGAAAATATGTAGTTAGGATAGCCAGTAGGGGCTAGACATCATGCTGAAATTTGAGGATAGCAAACTGAAAATGCAGGGTTGCAAGTTCAATAGCCTGCAAATACTGAGCCTTCGCTCCGTAGGTCGACCTGACCATGAAGACCACCTGACAGGTTTGTTCCTAGTGCGTAGTATTCTACAAATTATGTCATGGTTACGGATTGTGGTGAGCCGTCATGCTTCAAAGAAGGAATGACTAGACCGAACATCAAGAAGTGGTTTAAGGCCATGTTGTCGGGAATGGAATCACTTGATAAGAATGATACTTGGGACTTGGTGCAGCTGCCCTAAAGGGCAGAAAACTCTTCCATGCAAGTGGGTTTACAAGATGAAGGTCACTTCTGGTTATTCGCCAAAGAACAAAGCACGGTTGGTTGCAAAGGGATACAAACAGGAACATGGAATTGACTTTGATGAGACCTTCTCTCCCATAGTCAAGATGACTACTCTAAGAACCATTTTGGGCTTGGTTGCAGTTGAAGATATGGAGCTCATATAGATGGATGTAAAGACTGCATTCTTGCATGGTGATCTGCATGAGGATATATATATGTAGCAACCTGAGGGTTTTGTTGCTAAAGGCAAAGAGAAGATGGTCTATAAACTCAAGCGGAGTTTGTGTGGACTGAAACAAGCACCGCGGGAATGGTATCATAAGTTTGATACTTTTATGCAATCTCAGGGCTATTAGAGGAGTCAAGTTGATCACTATTGTACACCAAGAAGGCAACAGATGGCACCATAATTATCCTAGTTTTGTATGTTGATGACATGCTGATTGTTGGCACAGGTACTCGTGCTTTGGATTCATTGAAGCGAAATCTACATCGCAGCCTTGACATGAAGGATTTGGTGATGCAAATCACATTCTTGGGATGTGGATACTCAAAGATAGGTCAAAGGAGTTACTCTATTTGTCTCAATAGGAGTATATTTCCAAGATTTTGCAGCATTTCAATATGGGGGGGAGGATAGCAATCTGAAAGGTGAAAAGGAACGAAGCTTGCTTGGAAGAGCTATGGCAGGAGAGCAAGAGCCTAAAAAGAGAGAGAGACCAAATGGGAACTCCAACGGTCACAATGTGTGACCGAGCCTTCCTTTATTCAAATTGTCACTAAAAGAATAAAGAATAAAGTGACGGTGATGGGCGTTGCAGTGCGCAATGGCGAGTACTGTCAGTGTAGTAATACATAGGCGGCTAGGCAGAGGCGCTTTTACCCCTAACAACCTCCCACTTAAAGGTAAATCTGCCCCAGTAAGGAGTGAAAAGAAAAAGAAAAGACAGTATAATGTACACATGTACAACAGGATGAGGAAAAACATCATCTCATCCAACGCCCATCAATCTCCTGATGAAGGTAAAGCCCTCAGTAGTGACGCTTTTCATGAGCAGATCAATAGGATTTTCGTAAGTGGAGATCTTGACAAGGTCAACAGACTTGTCCTCCACGACCCCACATACGAATTGATACCTCATCTCAATGTGTTTCATCTTCGCATTGAAGATTGAATTCTTGGCTAGCTGAATAGCACTCATAGAATCCAAATGCAGCATAGATATAGTATCAATCCCAAGGTCATGAACCAACCAGCCCAACCATATGGTTTCCTTGTTAGCCTCAGTGGCTGCAACATACTCGGCCTCAGTAGCAGAGAGAGTCATACACTTCTGAACCCTGGACATCCAAGAGACAACACCTCCAGCATAGGTGAATACATAGCCAAAAGTGGACTTCCTACTATCTGCATGTCTTGCATAATTGGAGTCTGTGTACCCCACAACTCATGTATCCTGGCTATCATAGCAAATACACATATATGTTGTGCTCTTCAGGTATCCCATGATAGCCTTCATGGCATCCCAATGCTTCTTGCCAATTATTGTAGCCATATAGCATGCCACAATACCAGCTGCAAAGGCAATATCTAGATGAGTGGCTATCATAGCATACATCAAACAGCCCACGGCTGATGCATAAGGGATCTTGGCCATCTTGGCCCTCTGCTTATCTATCAATAAACAATCGGCCTGTGAAACCTTCACATAAGAAGATAATGGATAACTAATAGGCTTCACGTCTTGCATGTGGAAACACTCAAGGACTTTATGAATGTACTCTCTTTGTGATAGGTAGAGTAGTCCCTAATGCCTATCACGCTTAATGCGCATACCAAGAATGTGAGAGGCCTGTCCCAAATCCTTCATCTCAAATCTCTTCTTTAGCTAAGACTTAAGAGCATCTAGCTCATCATGAGATTTCCCTGCTATTAATATATCATCCACGTAAAGTACCAAAATGAGCAATGAGCCATCACGAGCTTTCTTCGTGTAAAGACACAGATCCATAGCACTCCTGCTATAGCCCTGCGACTGCATAAAGGCATCAAACTTATGATACCACTCCCTAGGCGCCTGCTTCAAGCCATAAAGACTTTTCTTCAACTTGCACACTAGGTGCTCCGTACCAGGTTTTGCAAGGCCCTTGGGTTGCTCTATGTAAATCTCATCATGCAAATCCAAGCCATGCAAATCTCATCATGTAAATCTCATCATGCCAAAACCAAGCGTAGGGTGGTTATCTTGACCACAGGAGAAAGGATTTCATCAAAGTCAACTCCATGCTCCTGCTCAAAACCCTTAGCAACAAGTCTATAAGATGGCTTGGGGTGCCCAGGGGCACTTTTCAGCTTGTATATCCATTTGCATGGCAAAGCCTTCTTGCCGTTAGGCAATGCAACCAAGTCCCAAGTCATATTCTTATGCAAGGGCCCATCTTAGATTGCATAGCCCTCTCCCAGGAGTGACTGTCACCCCTGTGCATAGCCTCATCAAAAGTGAGAGGCTCTCTTGCATATGTAACCAAGATATAATGCATCAAGGGCTCAAATCGATTAGGTGGACGTCTAGCTCTAGTAGACCATCTCACTGCAGGCTTTGCTGCATGTCTAGCATATTGTCCAACACCCTAGCCATGTGTACCAACTGCTACTACAGGCTGTCTAACTAGCTGTGCACGAGCACGTGGCTCTTGCTGGAATATAACCTTGCATATCTCTACCACCTTCTCAGGCTGCCTATGCATCTTGAGGTAGCCATTAGTGCTCGGCTTGGAACGCTTGAATCAATAAGCGGTCCGTGGGTCTTGGCGGTTGAGTGAAAGCTCCCACAGCCTCTAATGCAGCCATCTCCTCATCCATTGCTTCATCCCAATGAGCATGACCAACAGCCTCCTCAAAACATGTGGGCTCAACATCCTCAACTAGTTTCACCATATAAGCATAATGGTGAGCTGCATAACCTTCAAAACCAAATCTTTTAACAGGGTATTTGACCATGTTAGATCTGCGTACCACCGGATCACTCAATGGAGCCTTTACATTACTATGAGCTCTCGATATACCTGGTGTCCTGACAGAAGGTATACCAAGCTCATCATCCAAGCTCTCTGAGCCACTGGAATCTCCATCAAGAACTAATCGACGCGCCATCCATATCTACGGGTGTAGTGAGCTTACCTCCGTGCCGTTCGAGTTACCTCCTCTCCCGCGCACTCCGGTAGCTCCACGATCCAAGTGCAAGCTTCAAGCAAGCTCCATCCTCAAGCTCCACGCTCCAAGTTCCATTGTCACGAGCAAGAGAAGAGAAGAGAAGAGAAAAGAAGAAGAGAGGAGAAGATGGAGAGCTTGTCCTCCTCGGTCCCTTATTTACGGCTTTTGTGCCATTGGGAGCGTCTTGATATGCTTGACATAGGTGGTTCATGCTACTTAAGCATTCAGATACTTGAGATTGGGACCTTCACTTGGATGTTGCATGGTTGATATGGCGTGGTCCTCACAGATGTACTTGGGCTGATTTGGGCATTGCACTCCCTAAGCATACACCTCTTTGTGTCAGGCCTTGCTAGTGTTGTGTACACTTTGCCTTAGGACTGACAATGGGGGAGAATATGTGTCACGTGCCTTTGAGCAGCTATGTGTCGAGAGAGGTATTAAGCGTCAATTGACCACCCCCTATACCCCACCCCAGAATGGTTTGGTTGAGTAGATGAATAGAACCATCTAGGAGCCTGTACGCAGTATGCTTAGCCATGCAGGCCTACCATAGAGATTTTGGGCTGAGGCAGTCAGTACAATTGTGCATGTCATAAATAGATCACCTTCCAGTGGTTTGGATTTCCACATTGCAGAGGAGGTATGGGCAGGGAAACCTTCGTTTTATGTGCATCTACGTGTCTTTGGATGTGAGGCATTCTACCATGTGCACAAGGACAAGCGTAGTAAGCTAGATCCTAAGAGTGTCAAATGCATTTTCCTTCACTATATATCAAGCAAAGAAACTCAACAAGGGCATATGATAGCACCAGTGCCAGAAGATCCAAGATCAAGCATCAATAAGGCCTCATGAGCATATAGGCAGTGTAGCATCCATACATAGCATCCATAGACATCAAGTACATCCAAACTGTAACTTTGGCAAGCCGAGAAATAGCCAAAGTAAGCTCTGGGCAATCAAATGTCAAGCCAAAGCAAGGCTCAGTAGCATCCAACTCCAAACAATGTAACGGGCATGTAGTAGTGGCATAGGCCAAGCATTTCAAGACCGGTCAAACATAAGCAAAGTACATGCCATAAGTACATCAGAGATGAAGATCCCAATGCTATGCGAAGCAAGCTCAAGCTCAACCAATGATTCGAGAGCAAATCTAAGCTCTATGTCGATCCCCAAGAGTCACTACATCAATGTATACATCCAAGACATAGCTTGAATCCAATAGACATATCCAAACATAAGCAAATAAGCTTCATCCCTGAATATTCCAGCAGCAAATAAATGTCCAAAACTGAGCAAACACTGGCTCAATCCAAGCTTAAAACCTTTAAGAAACCATAGGCATACTTCCCCATATATATAGACACCAACTGAGCATAATCGGGCATCAAATAACCATGTAGCATAAGCATAAAACGTAATGACAGGGGGCTGCCCTATTTTGGGCTGCTTGTAAATTATGTAAAACAATCAATGACTGAGAAAATTCAGCCTCAAAAGCATCTCATATCATAGGCAGACATTCCTCTAGCATTCGGGGAGCATTCGGGACCAACCGAGCAACCAATGTCAATGCCAACCAAGCATAAACATAAAAGCGCTGATGTAACACTATTTGTGGTTGCCTGTGGATTGTGAAAAACAATCCTGGACTGAGGTAAATCAGTCCACAAATCAATGCCAATGATAACCACCAATGTTGAGCATCAAGGGGGTGTTCCCAAGTGCCAAATGAAGTGTTTTCAAGCTGCTAGTGAGTGCCAAGGGAGGGCTGAAGTAAAAAACGATTTTTTTTTTGCAGGTCTTCAAGCTGGCCTAAACTAATCTGGGGTCTGTGGAAGGGCTGGCCAAGATCAAGGCAAGGTTGGGGGGAGTAGTCAAGGACCCCCAAGAGCTCCCTCGGAAAGGGCAAAGTCACCTGTAGAGAGCAGGCATCACAAGAAGCAAGAGGATATGGTTGCCCTACTTCACAAAACCTTTGGACTGAATGAGAATAACAAAAGAGAGCTCCAATACCTTTGAAAGAATGCCATGAGGGTGCCCAAAATGGGCTGGGTAGGTGCCGTTATGAAGTCGAGGAGTGACAGTAGCTTGGGAGAGTCGGCTATGGTAGTCGAGAAGGAGACCCAATGAGTGTAGGTAATTGATAGAAACTTGAAGGAGTCACAAACCAAGTCGGAATGCTCGAGCAACCATGCTCTGATACCAATTGAAAGGTGAGAATGATCGAAGCTTGCTTGGAAGAGCTATGGCGGGAGAGCAAGAGTAAGAAAGAGAGAGAGACCAAATGGGAACTCCAATGGTCACAATGTGTGAACGTGCATTCCTTTATTCAAACTGTCACTAAAAGAATAAACAATAAAGTGATGGTGACTGGCGCTCGCCACCTGCAGTGTGCAGTGGCGGGTACTATCAGTGTAGTAATACATGGGCGGCTAGACAGAGGCGTCTTTACCCCTAACACAATCAGAGTTCTATTGCTTCCATATGTGAAACTCAGTGCAAAGGACAACCCTACATTTAATGATGAGAAGGCTGAAATGGCTAAGATTCCGTATGCTTTAGCTGTTGGTAGTTTGATGTATGCCATGGTTGCTACACGTCCTGACATTGCCTTTATAGTGGGAGTGGTTAGTAGGTACATGGCAAACCCTGGCAAGAAGCATTGGGAAGCAGTGAAATGCATTATGAGATACTTCAAGGGCACAAGGGATTTGTGCATCTGCTTTGGTAAGCAGAAGGCATCTTTCATTGGCTTTACGGATGCAGACTATATTGGACATTTGGGCTGCAAGAAGTCCACTTCAGGGTATGTGTTAACCTTCATAAGGAGATTTGTTTCCTAGATATCCAGGCTGCAGAAGTGTGTTGCACTGTCTACTATAGAGGTAGAGTATGTGGCTGCCAACAATTGAGGAATTCAAAGAGGCCTTATGGTTGTCACATTTGGTTGCCGAGCTTGGTATCACTAAGGTTTCTGTCCTCCATTGTGATAGTCGGAGTGCTATCATGTTAGCACAGAACCTTGTCTTTCATGCAAAGACAAAATATATACAGGTGAAGTATCATTTCATCAGGAAGGTACTTGATAGCAAGAGCATTGAGCTAATCAAGGTATATACTGATGATAACCTTGTAGACCTTCTCACGAAGGGTCTTCCAGCAGAGCAATTTGCCCATTGCAGGCAGATGATGGGTATTGGATATGTATAGCCTCTTTCAACTTTGTACATACTTAGACTTAGCCGATTCTTTTTCTCTACCTTTGGCCACATTACCTTTAGGGAGGAGGTTGTTGGGATAAAGGGCAATGCCCAATGTAATGCCCATGCTCGCCCTTAAGGGCTGACATGTACATGACTTATATACCTATCTAAAACAGTATTGAGATTCTCATCAATATCACCAAAAGACTATGTCTCTGTCTCTCATCTCTCTCACCTACATCAACAGCTTCACTCCATTGACTAGTGCATACAACACTCTATTAACCAACCCAGTGAATGAGAGGTAGTGACAATACATTAGTATGACTTTTCCTCTTTCTCCTCTCTCTCTTTATGTGCATTCAAGCATTCTCTCTCCAATTGTTGGCCAAAAGCAAAAGGGTCCACCATTGTTGTAAACCTACATCTGATCAATTCTCAAAATGAGTAATGAGAGCCGAGCCACATGCAAGTCCTTGGACTTGCACAATGCGATTCCTGATGGATGAAGTGAACTGTCTTTACGTGGGTGAAGGGTTTTGGATCACACAATTAATGCACATTGTTAGGTGTAGGAAATGGAAAGAGAAAGCCTACAATTGAGGAGAAACGATGGGTGAATCTAAAGAGAATCGAATGTGATGTTACATTTTTACAAGATATGCTATCAACCATGCTAAGTCACAAAATTACTAGAGTAAAAGTTAAATCCACACCATCCATTGGCAATGAACTTCAACTTGATTGACTTGCGTGGTCTGGCTTGAAATCCTCGTGCATGACCCACGTAGATGGACCTGCGTGAGGCATGGCTCTCAGGCTCCGTCTCAACTGGCGCTGACTTTGTTTTACGCAATTATAATGAGCCTCCTAATGATACGATTTTCCCGCTTTAAAGAATAAAATGACGCTTTTTCAAAACGGGAGCGACTGCTGTGGTTGTTCTGTGATCGACGGAACTCCGCGATGCTGGGAACCACGTCAATAGCAAGTCTCGGCCATCATCATCATCATCATCATCATCGTTGCGGTCATGGCTATCATTCGCCCGCTTCTTTTCCGTCTTCCGCTCCTGCTCCTTCTTCTTCTTTCGCACGCCATCGATCTGCACTTTCGTCTCTTTCTTGGCCGACATCTCATGCACTCTCGTCCTCCGCTTTTGTGCCCCTAGCGCTCACCTTTGCGACCTCGAACAGGAAGAGCAAGAAGGCAAGGAAAGGTTCTCTCTCGTTTGCAATCACGGCTCAGCACGGCGTCCTACCGGCGGCCTTGCTCCATGGTGTGCGGGACGCCCTGCAGCAGGTTCCTCCCACATGGACGTCGTCCCTGGTCTCCACTTCTATCATTTTTGTTCTGGGCTTCCCCCTTCTGCGGTCCGGCCTCACCTCCCCCGGTATCGCCAGCGCCTTCGCCTTGGGGACTTTCACATGGAGAGCCTTTGGCTTCCCTGCTTTCCTCCTCGTCATGTTCTACTTCCTCACGGCAAGCTTATTAAGCCTTTTTTAAGTCCTTTGTTCATTATTTGTCATTTTCTCGTCCATCATTACAGATCGTCATTTTGCGCAAAGTTGTCGTGCATCGCGTCGCATGTAGAAAGTTACTAGATCTGTCATCAAACTCCAACGGACAATCACGTTATAGCAAAGGAGCTGTTATTCGATCGAGCAGGATGAAGTTACTGTTAGACTTAAATGTTATAGCAAAGGAGCTGCTATTTGATTGAGCAGGATGAAGCTAAGCTGCTGTACAGTAAATTTGTTCGTTTGTCTTGTCTTGCCTCGTCTGGAAGGTAGTAAAACAAATTCATAGAGCATCTTCTTGAGATAGTCGAACTATTGGTTGTGTTTATTGATGCATATAGTAGGTAATAACTTGGATAATGATGTGCTGTTCCCTTCTTCAAGGTGATAAAACGAATTCATAGAGCATTTACTTGAGAAACTTGAACCAAAGGTTGTGTCTATCGATGGTTATAGTAGGTAGTAACTTAGATAAAGGCGTATCACCCCGTTATTCCTTTAGCATCATGGAAAGTTATGTTCATGCAGTGCAGCAGGCAGCCTGGAAAACAGACTTGGTCTGCTTGTCAACATGTAATCACTAACGCAAAACACTCCATGTAGAGAGTGATCACAATACTCGAGTAGGAACACGTGCACGATCAACACATTTTATCTCTAGGACCCTAATAAGTCTCTACTCCTCGTTCTATTGTGGACCCTCAAACTGATTCTACAATAGATTCTATAACCTTGTGGAATTGGCTCAATTCTAGAGCCCGTTCCTTCCTTTTCAGAGCTGCCATGATTCAGTTCTCATCCATGTTCATTGCGTTTGCAATATCTTTGAGGTCTGTACTCGATTATCTTTACTCTATCAAGTCAAGACCTTTGCACATAGGATGACCTTGAAGATGGAGCTATGATAACTCTTTTTCGTAGATTACCTAACCATGAAAGATAATAGCACTAAGATGGAAGATATATGGGATGAGCTAGCATCCCTTGGGAAGAAGGTAACTTTCAATAACGTGGTAGTGACTTTGTTGTCACATCTATTGTCTCCAAAGTACAATGTCTTCTAGACCAATCTTCTCACATCTTGTGTTCGGGACAATCACTTGAAAGGAATTGTGGTTCTTGGGCATGATGTGTGATATAAGTAGATAGGATTGGGTGAAGCAAGATCCGCAAGATGTACTTTTGTGTTTGGCACATCATGAGGGAAAGGACAAAATATGAAAAAGAAAGGGAAGAAAATCAAATTGGAGTCTTCTTTCGACTTTGATTTTAGCAAATATGATAAGCAAAATGACTTTCCCAAGGGCCCCTATTGTGAAAAGACCTTGCATCTTGAGGAGAAGTGCTAGAAGAAGTACCCTCACGTTTGTTTTGGTGTGAAGGATAGAGTGAAGGAGCTTACCTCTTCATCCGCATTTGCTCATGCCATTACAATGGAGTTCGTCTTCCTTCACATCCATCCATTGGAGGATCCTTTGTGGTTGGCTTGTCTTTGAAGAGGCCTTGGCTCGAGGATGGAGGTGCAATGTTGTGAGTTTTATGAATTTATAGGTGTGATCCAAGATTTGTGTTTCTAGAAGATGTAAAGAAATACCCTAACATAGAAATAGGGTTGCATTCTATTCGTGTATAGTATGTTTTGTACGGTACGATACCATATAGGTTTTGTGCATTTGAATAGTATTTTAAAAAAATGACCATTTTAAAGTGGCAAATGGCACTTTTTCCCAAAAAAAGACAATTTTTTTGCTTTTGAAACTTCAAACTTATAAGTTTTCTCTTCTGCTAAACCTTGTCTACTCTTTCACACTCCTCCCTCATCTCTTCTCCCTCACCTCAGGCCTTATAAAAGCAGCCTCTCCCTCTCATGTCATGGGGTACACAGAGAGAAAAATTAGGCCTTTGTCTTGCAAACCCTAATTTGCCATAGCCATTTCAACTTCAAGCTTCTCTTCTACTTCATTTTCTCTCTCTTGCCACTTTGATTCACTAAGAATTGAAGTTTCCAGCAGCAAGCATTTCCCATCAAATCAGCAAGGAGGAGAGAAATCCAAGCATCGAAATCTCAACATCAAGTGCTTGAAAGCATAGTATCTATTGATACTTATCAAGTGTTATTTTACACTACATTCCTTGTGTCCCTTGACACAATTAAATCTTCTGCTGCTCAAATCTGAGAGTGCTTAGTACTGATTTGCTGCTTCAGTATGGGCAAAGACTCTCTAGTTATTTGGTTCAAAGGGGTCGGGTTTCACACCTACCAAACCCGCATCAAGCTCATCCTAATAAAGAAGGGTCTTTGGGCCATTACCAATGGCAAAGAGAAAAAGCCTTGGGATGCGGACCTTGCAACTACTTGGCAAAAGAATGATGACAAATCACAGGCCATCATCAAGCTGGAATTGGATGACAGCTACATCCACCACGTGGATACTTGTGAAACCTCTAATGATACATGGAAGAGATTACATACAAGTATGGATTACTGATTGAATTTTTCAGGCTAGACATGAAATCAAACACATCTCTTGTAACTCATTTAAACTTCATGGAAAGTCTCTTAACTCAGCTTGTAGGAATTGATCTTAAGATTGATGAAGATATTTGTATTGGTGTGTTGTTAAAAAGCCTTCCTCTTGACTATAATAATGTATCAACTATATTGATCAATATGCCTAGTCCTAAAATGGTTGACATTTAAGGCCTTCTTGCTAGAAGAAGAAGATAAAATCCATAGAAGAACCAAGCACTTCTAAAGATAAACAAATATTATATGTAGGTACCAGGTACAAGGGCAAGAAAGATCAGTTGGTATGTGACTTCTGCAAAAAGATCGGGCACATGGAGAAATTCTTTCATGCCAGGAAGAGGTCTCAAAAGGCCTATCTAGTTGCTGCTAAAGAAGAAGAAGAAGAAGACTACTAGGAGAACTCTAGGAAAAGGACAAATCTCAACACCCCTCCTCAATCACAAAGGGTGCTTGTCCTACCTTATAGTCTATTAAGTCCTGCAAATGCAGATGGAAACACAACGGGCTTTCTTTTTTGAGGCTTAGTTAAGTAGGGGTTTTTAAAAAGTTTTTGGTCGATTGAGTAATAGTTCCCCAAGGGGAGATAAGGGATGGTCAACTCCAAGACCTTCACAAAACAAACAAACCTGTCCCAACCGCTATCAGGTGTTGATGACGAAGGAAAGAGGTTATGTGTGGAAAACATCTATTGTGGGCATATGAAGAGGCAAAAAAGAAGTGCAGAAAGCAAGCTAGACAAGCTAAGCAAGCAAGGGAGGCTACGTTAGAGACTACCATGTACCATGTGACAAATATGGTGGACCACTACAAAGACTAAAAAGGATTAAATGTGCATAGACACATGTTTACAAGAATATGCATGTGTGTGTATGGTTAGCCCTAAGACCTTCACAAAACAAACAAACCTATCCCAATCACTATTGGGTATCAATGATGAAGGAAAGAGGCTATGTGTGGAAAGCATCTATGGTGACTATGTGGAGAGGCAAAAAAGAAGTGCGGAAAGCAAGCTAGACAAGCTAAACAAGCTAAATAAGCAAGGGAGACTACCTCAGAGACTGCCATGTGCAATGACACGAATATGGTGCTTCTAGAGCTGACCACTCCAAAGACTGAAAATGGATAAATGCTTATAGATGCATGTTTATAAGAACAGAATGTCAATGCATTGGAGCTATGCAAGAGGCAATGCAAATGTGATTATGCTCATCCAATCGTGCCACTTGGACAATGCATTTGTAGGGGAATTGTTCACTTGCCCAAGTGTCCTTTTACAATCATAGTTATCCGAATGATGTAGTTGTCATGGGAATGCCGGGTGTTAGGATCTCTGGCAAAAAAAAAATCAATGTACCCTTGCAAACAAATATCTCAAAACACATAGACATGTAAACTAGTTGACATCCTAGGTGCATGAAATACTAACTTCACGGACTAATTGAGTATGCTATATCTAGCCTAGTATGAATTGACCAAAGAAGTTTCCTTGCTACAGATTTGTGAACTATCTCCATCCCCAAAAAGTAAAAACAAACCGAGGTCTGTCATCTCAAATGTAGCACCAAGCTTGGCCTTAATTTTTCCTATGGCACCAGAATTTGAGCTAGTGATGAGTAAGTCATCTACATATAACAGGATATAGTTGCTCTCTCTAGAGTGATACAGACATATAAGTTCAGGTCATAACGAGTCAAATGCTATCCATGAGCTTGAAGGAACTTATCCATCCTCTAGAATTAAGACTATAGTGCTTGTTTTAGTTCATGAAGAGCTTTTTGCAAGGCAAAAGACCTCATCTTTCCGGTTTGCAGAAGAAAATTGGAGTGCTTGCTCCACATAGACTTTCTCCTCTAGATAACCATTTAAAAAGGCACTTTTGACATCTGTTTAATAGATGGATCAATCATGGTGAGTGGCTAATGCATCCAACAAACAAAATGATGTCAACTGTGTAGTAGGATCAAAGGTTTCTGCATAATCAATACCTTGCTTCTATCTAAACCCTTGCACAACAAGGCAAGCTTTGTACTTGTCTAAAGTTCCATTAACCTAAAAATTCACTTTGGCACGACGAATTCTTGTGACTCGAACGATCCATTAAAGTCCAAGTCTCATTTTAGTCAATACTGTCTAGCTCCTCAATGGCCTCTTCACCATTAGGGGTGCTAAAGAGCCTCATGCCAACTATTCGGCTCAAAATGCGCTATGCAATTAGGTGTAAACAACAATGCAAATGAAGTCTAAGGTGTAAGCTAGATAGATTGTTTAAGATCCTTTGGAGTGGAATTTGGTGGAAGAATCTCTAAATCCCACATGGTCTACCAGTACCAACGAGGTAGCGGGTCTTGCGGAGGGGGCCTAGGAGTTGAAGAATGTACGGAAAGGTCAAGAGCGAGTAGTAGACCCGGCCTAGAAGGCAATATCTTCGATGGAATAATTTGAGAAAATGGCTCGGAGTCTAGTACAAAAGATTGCACAATATTTCTCTCATAAAATACTACATATCTCCTAATGATAATCTTGTTTGTTTGAGGATCGAACAAATGATAGGCCTTCTCTTTGGAGGACTAACCTACAAAAATTAGAAGATCAGCTCTAGGAGTAAGCTTTCCTATCTTATAATTAGGGATATGCATATACACACGACTCTCAAAGACTCTAAAGTAGGAAATGACTGGTCGAGAGCCAAAAAATGTCTCATATGGAGTCCTTTGAGAGATATTTACAATTGGGTATCGATTGAGGATTTACATCAAAGTATTGAGAACCTTGACCCAAAGGCGTGCTTAGGGAGCTTTGCTACAAACAGCGTAGAGCATGTCATGTCTTTGTTTTGAGAGGATGAGTTGTGTCAGAGTGCAGCGATGCGGAAGCATAGGACAAAAACTGAGAGAGTGAACACAGAGAGAAGAGAGAGAGAGGAGACAGTGAAACACAGAAAATTTGCAGTGTAGTATGTTGTATAGGAGTGCATAAATATACACGGGTGCAGAGAAAATATCTATGTGTATCTCCGCCTTGAGGACCTCGATCTCCGTCAGCGCACGTGCCATCAGTCACAGCAGGCTATCTTTGTGAGATCTCAAGATCAGAATATTTGAGTGTGCGCCACAAATTGAATATAAATAGCCAAGAAAAAAATAGTGCCCAGCACCAGGTTGGTTGCAGTAAATGCAATTGATTGTATAAAATAATGCTAAAAATTGTCCGACTAATCAAATTGTTGTCCAAATGATCAGTTTGTTGCCATGTGGCATCTGCGGCAGCTGATGTGGCTCCTGTTCGGCACCTGCTCTGCTGACGTGGCACTTTGGTAGTATGGTTCTGCACACTACTATCCAGGGAATGACTCTCTAACACCTCCTCTCAGATCTTGGACAGGCCAAAAGACTGAGGGATTTGGCATGTCTCCGAAGAAGAGCTTGAGGAAGCGCCTTCGTGAATAAATTTGCAAGATTATCCTCCGTCTTGTAATACTCCACATCAATGGTCCCATCCAGAAGCTTCTCTTGAATGAAGTGATATTGGATCTCAATGTGCTTCGTCCAGGCATGGAATACAAGATTCCGTACCAAGGCAATGCAACTCTCATTGTCGCACCGCAAAAGAGTAGAACGAGTCTAGGGGTAGCCAAGCTCCTCCAACAATCTTCGAAGCCACACAACCTCGCATGTGGTGGAAGACGCGGCCCGATACTCCGCCTCAGTAGTAGAAGAAAGGGTGACCGTGGGCCGCTTCTTGCTACTCCAAGAGATAACACTTGTACCCAAGGTAAAACAGTAGCTTGTAGTAGACCGCCGGTGGTCCACATTGCCAGCCCAATCCGAGTCGCTCCAACTTGCAAGAACAAGATTTGAAGTATCTGTACCTGCTGGATAAGAAATCCCTAAGTCAAAGGTCCCCCTTAAATACCGAAGAATCCTCAGTGTAGCCTGCCAATGCACCTGTTTGGGTTCACTCATGAACCCCGCCAAAAGACCCACAGCAAAACAAAGATCAACATGAGTGTTGAGTAGCCAAATTAAGGATCCAATCGACTGACGGTAGCGGGAAGCATCCGTTAAGGGAGAATCTGAGTGTGAAGTGGCCTTCCAGTTCGGATCCATAGGAGTAGAAATGGTCCCGACAAGTCTCCATCTGAAAAGTCACCAAGAGCTCTTGAATGTATCTCTGTTGAGAGATAAAAATCCCCCTTTGAGATTGATAAATCTCGTGACCCAAGAAGAAATGAAGAAGCCCCAAATTCATCATCTCGAACATCTGATGTAAAGCTGTCTTGGTCTCTTGGACCTTCGGTGCATGATCCCCTGTCAGAATCAAACCATCAACATACAACACAAACAACACACGACCAGCCTTGGAAGTGTGTACGTAAACCTGTGGATCGGCCTTGGAGCGTCGATATCCCAACTTTGACGACTGAAGAAATAAGTTAATCTTCTCGTTCCATGCACGTGGAGCTTGCTTGAGGCCATACAAGGCCTTCTTCAGCCTGTAAACTTTCCCATCTGAGGATTCAAAGCCAGGAGGCTGCTCAACATAGATCTCCTCTTGCAAATCGCCATTGAGAAAGGCCGACTTCACATCCAATTGATAGACAGGCCATCTCCTATGGCCAGCCAAGGCAAGAACAACTCGAATAGTCGCCATACGAGCAGTGGGGGCAAAAGTATCATGGAAGTCAATGCCGGGGTGTTGAGCAAAACCTTTAGCAACAAGGCGAGCCTTGTGCTTGTCCAAAGAACCATCGCTAAGGTACTTGGTCTTGAAGACCCACTTGATGCTGATCACCTTCTTGTGAGAGGGACGAGGCACAAGGGACCAAGTGCCATTCCTCTCAATAGTCTCCAACTCGGCTCCCATAGCCTTCCGCCAATGATCAGACTGTAAAGCCTCCTTCACGGAAGTGGGCTCTTGATCCTGCATAACACAGGTCATCAAACTATAGTTAGAGCAAATAAGCTTCGTAGAATGTGCTTGATTCCTCCGTGATCTCCGCGGTCCATCTTGTGGTTCCCAGTCCTCAGGGATCCCCTCGATCCAGAATCTCGGAGGGTGTCATGGGTCCAACAAGGGGGAGGCCGGACCTCTCCCCTTCACTCTCCATCTGCTGAAGACTTGGGAACATCCACCGGCGGAAGCTCCTCGGGGGTGGCCGGTGGTAGGGAAGACTATGAATCAGAAGAAGAATCTCCATCAAGAGGTTCTGGCTCCAAAGGAACTGTCTAGGGAGCCCAACTCTTCCTTGGATCTCCAAGTACAGGGTGCTTCTCACCCCCCTTTGTTGTCGGAACTTCCACAAACCACACATCTTGGCTCGTGTAGACATCCCACTTGATGGGATCAAACAGACGATAACCTTGGGATTGGGAGCTGTAGCCAACAAAAACCTGTCGTTGGGAAGCCGCCTCGAACTTGTCACGCTGCGTCTTCGGGATGTGCGCATAAGCGTCACACCCAAAGATCCTAAAATAAGAGATATCTAGCTTAGTCCCAAAGTAAGCCTCAAAAGGTGTCATTCTGTCAACGGCCAAAGTGGGAGATTGATTGGGGATGTGAACTGCAGTACACGGCCTCAGCCCACAAAAACTGGGATGTCTGTTGGTGCTCCATCATGGTGCATGCCATCTCGATCACACTTCTGTTCTTCCGCTCCAAAATGCTATTCTCTTGAGGAGTGTTGGTGTTAGCAAACTCCTGATGAATGCCCCTATCTGCACAAAAACAAGCAAACTCATTAGACATAAATTCACTGCCCTTGTCTGAACACAATGTCTTTAGTCACCGGCTAGATCGGTTCTCCTCAAAGAGAAGCCAATCCTTGAAGTGAGAGAAAGCCTCCGACTTCAATGTCAAGAAATAGGCCCATGTCATCTTGCTGTAGTCATCGGCGATCAACATGAAGTACAAGCTCCCCTTTAGGGACTCGGTCCTTACAAAGATCCGTAGATACAAGTTCCATAGGTGAAGTAGACCGCCATGAAGCTTTGTTGGGAATCGCATCCCGATGCAGTTTCCCACGAATGCAGGAGACACATGGTTGATGGCTCACCACTATGTCTAGCCAACCTCGGACAAACGATCCTTGCGATGCCTTTCGAAGGTACTCATAGTTCAGGTGGCCAAACCGAGCATGCCATAGCTCAGACTGTGTCTGAGAGGTAAGAAGAAGAGAGGTAAGAGCTGTAGAAGACTTCAATTTATAGATGCTGTTCTCCTCGTTTTCTGAAGAGAGAACCTTCCTTGATCCACGATCAAGGACTCAAACAGCATCATTGTCAAACTCCACCAAGAGACCAAGAGAACAAATCTTATGGACTGAAAGCAAATGATACCCCAAGCTTGGCACATGCAACACCTCAGAAGTGTGGGTACCACCATGTCCATTTGGAATCAGCTGTATCTCACCCCGCGCAGCAATAGACATAGAAGAGTTGTCTCCAATGAGAATCTGTCCACGCGAAGGTTTCAAATGGGCAACATAAACGGGAGAAGGAGTCATGTGCCGTGAGGCACCATTGTCCACGATCGACTCTCGAGCCTGGGGAGCTATCATCGCAACATCAGAAGTCTTTGGTGTAGAGTCCCCAATGACTGTTAAGCATAGGAAAGCAACGGATGAGGGTGCAACCACCGCTCCAGAATACTTCGTGTCCTTCTATTTGGTGTCCTTATTGCCTTTGTCGGGGCAATCCTTTTTCCAATGACCGGTCTTACCACAAATATTGCAAGTCGATTTCTTCTCCTTGTTCTTATTGGATTTGTTGTCCTCCTCCTTATTCTTTTGGTCCTTCCCCATCTTTTGAGAGGCTTGACCAACCGAAGCCTTCGATTTGGAAGCATTGTGTCCCTTCAACTATTCCTCTTGGTCCAAGACCATAGGTACCAACTCTTCCCACTGAAGAGTTGACTCCCGCTTTGATGCAATAAGAGCGGAATAAAAGGTACCGAATCATGGCGGCAACCATGTCTTCGGAGGAAATAGGCTTTTCCGCATTTTGAACCTGCATCATCTGAAGCTGCCGAAGCTTATTGATGTGTTCCTGAAGCGAAGAAGACTTATTCATGGACAAGGTTCGCATCTTCACCTCCAAAGAAATCCTCTTTATCAAGGTCATCCAGTTATACATCTGGTCAAGCTCCAGCCATATCGCTCGAGCCACTGTCAAATGCTCAATGTGAGCTATCACGGCTGTAGCACAAGACAGAAAAAGAAAGAACGAATCTTGGCATTCAGTTCGTCCCAATGAGACCGCGGGCCTTAGTTAACTCTGCACGAGCATTGGAAGAGAGTTTGGACTCATCTCTTACCGAGGGCCTGTTAATCTCCTCTATCACAAGCTTCGCCAAATCATAAGACTCTAGAATGGCCAACATCATCACCCTCCAGATGCGGTAATTGTCACCATCAAGCTTTTGATTTGATGGAAGAGCCGGTAGGACAGGCATCTTCTTGTCCATGATCGCTGAAACTCCAAATCAGTCTCGGTAGACTTGTTCACTTGCAATGCCTGTGCACAAACGCAAAATCAGCCACCTCTGACTGTGTAAATGCAGCTTGTTAGGGCTGTTTCCTCCGCTTCCCGAACCTTCTTCAGCTGCGGGAGGCGATGAAAAGGTAAAATGTGCAGTAGAAGGCCTAAAACATAGCCTTCCTCCCCTTTGAACAGCAATAACCTACAACAAATTCACTAGTTGGACTCCTTTCCCGCACGCCCACACTTGCAGAAATATACACGGGTGCAAAGAAAATATTTGCGTGTGTCTTCGCCTTGAGGACCTTGATCTTCGTCAGCCCACGTGCCGTCAATCACAACAGGCTGTCTCTGTCAGATCTCAAGATCAGAATATTTGAGTGTGCGCCACAAAATGAATATAAATAGCCAAGAAAAAAATAGTGTCCAGCACCAGGTTGGTTGCAATAAATGCAGCCGATTGCATAAAATAATGCTAAAAATTGTTTGACTAATCAAACTGCTGTCGGACTGATCACTCTGTTGCCACGTGGCATTTGTGGCAGCTGACCTCGGCACCTGCTTTGCTAATGTGGCACTCTGGTGGTACGATTTTGCACACTGCTGTCCAAGAAATGACTCTCGAACAAGTTGATAGAGATAAGTTGGTGAGAGATGCCATGCTCCTGTAGAAACTCGGAAAACTTGTGGGAGATAAACTTGCCACTATTATCACTCCTCATGCAGCTTATACGATGACCAATCTAGTTATGAACCAGTAGTATCCAAGCAAAGAAATAGGTAAATGCTTCGAATTTATGCATGAGAAAATACACTCACATATATCTAGAATGATCATCCACTATTAAAAAAAAAAAAAAAGCACGCCATTCAAGGCAATAGTGGATATTGGCCCACAAAGATTAAGATGAATGAATCTAAGAGGTGTCTTAGCTCTATGTGCGGATTGGTGAGGGAATGGGGTATGATGCTATTTTCCAAGTTGACAAGCTTTACAGATATCTTGAGATAGCTTTAGGCATGGAAGGTCCTCAATCATTTGTTGATGTGACAACTCATAAAAAGGATCGTATCCGAGATGTCCTAAGCGAAAATGCCATAGATGCTGAATATTCGTAGACTGTCGTGTGGTGGCTGAATCTTAGAAGTGGTGGAACTCAGAGACCACAGTTGTTGGCTTGAAAAGATATCGAGTCATGTGGTATGTAGGCCACTAGGTTGTCCCTTAGTGTGAGCAATCATTAAACTAGTTTGAGAGTCAAGGACCTCGACTATGATTATTGTGAAGAAGACTGTCGTTCCAACTGGCAAAGCTGTTGAACGGATAACAAGTTTACCCAAGTTGGGGGACATAGTATACATAATCCAACATAGTGAGATTTGGACTTGGTTAGTGGTAAAACTAATGTGACCATGAGCTTGAATCTTGACTGAGGAGTTGTTCCCAATGCGGACTATCCTAGCTATAGGGTCTCAAGAGAGAAAAATATCCAAGATGGGGGTTATATGATGGGCAACTCCATTGTCCACAATCTAAGGAGTAGTTGAAGTACTTGATTGTGATGAGTGGGCCTATGTGTTAATTTCGTTAGGAGGCAACTTGCAAATGTGGATGAGACTTGCGTTCTCAACTATCTCTAAGGAGACGATGTGGGCCTTTGTAGATCTGTCTGACATGCCCTTTGGTGTTGAGAACGATATAGACTATGATGGTTGACTATTGGTAGTGTGGGTCTAGTCTCGCCATTGCTCTTGCTGAGGGTTGCTACCACCCTGTTTCCCTTGTTGGGAGTTGTCCGATTGAGGGGCAAGTATTAGGGTCTTGGATTTTGATGTTGTGCCTTTTGCCTTTGAACGATACTTGTTACTTATTCTTTGTAGGTACTTTCTGCCATCTGGGTTTAAGAGAAGATTGGGTGTTTCCTTGGGTCTCACTAGCTTGGTTTTGATTTTGATTTTGATTTGAGTTTTGGTTTTGTTTACTCTTTCTGTTAGCAGTCATGTTTGTCATGCCTTGTCATCTCTTCCCTGTGAGCCTCAGTCTGAGTCAGACGAGGACATTAGGAGCTCTGACATGTCTGTCATGTGTTATGATGGGGGAGGCTAGTCACTCTCGACTGGCTGTCTTAGGATGTGTATTTCTTTTTGGCCTCTTTTAGTGGGCAGCCAGTGGCTGCCCGGCCACTTTTTGGTCACTGTTGTGGGGCGCCCATTTTAGGGCATTTTTAGGGTTTGCGCCCATTTTAGGGTTAGGGTTAGGGTTTGTCCGTTGCCTATTTATAGGCAGCCCCCCTCCCCACTTGGTCACTTGTCTTCTTGCAGATTCCTACACTCTTTCTCCCCCATGGTGGTGCTGCCATCATCATCAGCCTGATCTGGTGCCCTCACTGACGCTGTGGGCTGCGTGCAGGGACTGATCAGTCCATTTCAGTGTATTCAGCATTCATTTCAGTCAGTGCAGATTTCTCTTCCTTATTTTCTGCTTTCTCTCTCTCTCTCTCCCTCCGTGTTCGTATTTCCTCTTCCGCAGCGCACTCTCACACTTTCCTTGTTACCCTTTTTGAGAAGAAGCAATGAGAGTCCTCTCTATAGAGGTCATACTATGAAATTGATCAAACAATGGAGTGTAATGCAATAGCTAATACTCAAAGTCATAGAGTGTGGGCATGGTGGGTTGTGAGATCGTGTGCTGCACAAAATGGAAGTATTTTCGTAGCAGCTTATTAAGGAACAATGTGACGTGACTGTTGGAGGACTTAGGAGCTTTTGTGGTAGAAAACTTGGCGAGAAGTTACCGATACTTAGCCAATTTGACTTGCAAGTCATTCTGGTTAGTGACTTTAAAGTCTTGGAGCTCATGTTCAAGATTTATCCTAAGCTGTATACCGGCTAGTCGAGTGTGCCCAACGCTTTGACGCTAAATCAAAATGTTGAAGCCAAGAATGAAGCTCAAGCAATAAGCACTATATCAGCTTGACAATAACAGAGGCATTCTTAGCCTTCAGGCTTCCATGAGCTTATGACCTTGTATGGAACAAGTGCGGGATCGGGTTGGGGTTCCAATCCTTACACAATATCCTGTAGGTTTCTGGGAGTTAAGAACACGTCTCATCAGATTGGACTAAGTAGCAAAGTTCGACTTGTTAAAATAAGTCTTGTCTTAGTAAAGGCATGCTTGGTTGATGAGGAAGAAAAACCATGAGGTGTTTGATAGGTGGGATAAGATGGATAATGTGGATAAGAAGGTGGTGGTGGAGGGGAATAAGTAGGAGAAAGAGGAGGAGGTGGGTAGGTAGAAATAGATTGGAAGTGTCCAATGGCTGTCGATTGATGTGGAGGCATTGGATCATGAATGTTTCTACAAGGTGTTGGTGGAGGTGGAGGCACAGGGGCAGGTGAGTCTTGTCTAAATGTTGGTTGGGGCACAATAAAATGACTAGAAGGCCCACTAGGTAATACCATAGAGGCAAATTGTGGAACTAGCTGATCCACACTCAGTAGTAGTTGGGTGGCATTTCCAGGTTGTGAAAATCCCAAAAGTGTGGAGAAGGGAGGACAAGCCTCCATCTAGGTATACTACCCAATCGAGGAAAAGACAAGGTCCTAAAGGTTATGCCTAAGGGTGAAAGACCCTCGGGTGTGATGTGTGATGACATATGATGTGCACTTAATGGAGATGGAAAAGAAGGTGCAGTGGAAGTATAGGGTGGGATGGGTGAGAGATTGATTGGATTGGAAGATGCAGTTATTGGAAATAATTTTGGTTCCTTTGTCCATTAAATGTATTGAATGAAAATGAAGACGGTTCAAAGAAAAGAAGGGAGAGAACTAACAAGTGTTTGAATTAATCTTTTGTACTCATTGTCTTTCTTAGAGTTTATGAATAAATGTTGATCTTCTTTAGGACTTATGAACCAATACCGTGATTGCATAGTTCCTTCTTCATGAGAATCACCTACATGTTGTTGAGAAGAGAAAGTAGACTCAAAAGATGGAGAAGTGTAGTGTTGTGTACTTGACATAGGAGTGAATGAAGGTGGAGATGTAAATGACATAGATGAAAGAGATAGAGATGGAGATGAAAGTTGTAGAGTGATGAAGGGTTTGTCCTCCATGCCAGTCTCCACATCATGATGGCTAGACCTTTGTGGAGCTTTTGTCCTTCTTGCAAAATCATTAGATTGGTGCACCAAATCTAAAGGGGAAAACTCGGATTTACCTTCAAGTTGTTGTTGAGCTCGATACATGAGGATGAGATTGTATTTAACTATTGAAATCTCATATGGTCTTTGGACTGCATGGTAGTCTGATGTCTCTCTGGCCATGTTGGATGTTTGAAGGAGCAATTCTCCTGCTTGTTTCTTGATGGATTTGGCTCAAGAGAATGAAGTGGTGATGACATATTTGAAGTTATCTTGCCCTCTTGTTGTTCCTACTTCTTGCAAAGGGCTTTCAAATCAAAGGCCTAGGTTTCTTCAAAGAAATTGAAACTCTAATACCATGTAAAGAAATACCCTAATGCAAAATCACAACTACAGTCATACGACAAAGCACAAATTGAGTAGAACAAAGTTAGGGTTAGGATAACTTAGAGATAATGAACATAGTGAAGATTTGAAATGAATGTATCTGAATAATACAATACTCATGCAACAAACACACTATGCAATGAATGAATATTGTACCTTGAACTCGTGTTTGGAGGACCGAGTCAAAGGTAAGGAGCTAGAGAGTGCGTTGTACTCCTGACAGATCCTGAAATGCAGCAAGGTAGCCTCTCAAGTTGTTTGGTAGGTACTAATCATAGCAATACATGCTAGATCAGTGATAGATGGAGTAGAGAGGAGAGAGAAAACTGCAAATGCAGCAGTTGGTAATGATGTGGCAGGCTGTACGACAGTCGATAGACCAAAGCATAGTAGTTGCTGTAGTCGTAGTGGGCAGGTCCACAGCCAGTAGATCCAAATGCAGCAGATGCTGCCATGTGGCAGCTGGTGACAGCAAGGAGAGTGTGCAGCAATTGTCAAGGTTGGACAGCAGTAGTTGATGGTTGAAACAGTCCAAATTTGCTTGGAGAGTCTGAGAAACAAGTGTGATAGGACGGTAGACAAGTTGGGGGAGCTTTGGCCGAGATGTCATCCGCGACCGGGGTGTGGACCACAAAGCTTTGGCACTTGCAAACTGCAAAAATGAGATTGGGCTGAATGGGAGGGTAGGCTATCTAATTATAGAAAGTTTGGGACCTCCCAAATAAGGGTTTACATGTGGGACATTGAAACTCTCTCGAATCTCTCCCTATTTAAAAGAATGGTTAAAATTCATCAATTAACTTGAGTTTTGGGGCTGTTCAATAAAAGCTAATGGTAGTTTAGCTCAATAGAAGAGTCCCACACTGCAATTGACACATTGATATTACCTATTTGCAATGTGGATACCATGTTTATTCTACATGACCATCCATCATTGACTTCCATAGTAGAAGTCTTTCAAGTTTTTGATTTGGGTTTTATCTCTTCTTGGTCTATGGCCTTACTTGCTTGGCACTTGGGTTATTTTTATTGAGTAGGCCATTTTTTTAGAGGATGGTTTGCCATCCTTTGGACAGATTGTTAGGAGCATGGGTTCTATGTTAGCAGGTTGTATATCTCATGGGTTAGAGTTTTGTATTATTGGGCATTTTGTATTTTATGCAAGAGTGGGCTGAGGTTGGTTGCTGCTTTTAGTCATCATTACACTTGTAGATTCTCATCTTGGTGGAGAGAGGAAGACTGTGCCCATTGTCAGTGTTCAATACTCAAACTTTGTATTGTTCTTGTGCCTTGGTATATGGATTCTATTTCTCGAGCATATTCTTATTGAGTTTTTTTGTTCTTTGTAGTGTTCTTCTTTCCTTTTTGTGTTTGTGCAGTGATAAAACTGTGAGAATGCACAATGGAAGAAGGAATACAAACACACATAGAGAGAGAGAGAGAGAGAGAGAGAGAGAGAGAGAGAGAGAGAGGAGACAACAAGGGATGAAGGAAGAAAATACTGTGCTAATTGAAGAAGAATGTTGGATACAATGATGAGGACTGATTAGGCCTTGCACACAGCCCTAAGCGTTAGTGAGGGTACCAGATCAAGCTGAGATGATGATGGCAGCACCAAAGTCGGAGAGTGTCAAAGGAGTGTGCTGATGAAGACAATCAAAGTGTGTTGCTATTTATAGCAGCATAGCCAAAATCTGGCCGATTGCTTGCTGATGTGGTCGACTGCAATTGTTCGATTGCAACTACAATATTGCAATAAATGTGCAATGCTAACGTGGCAATCCTAGAGCAGTCACAATGCAGTTGCGGCCATCCTAGGGCTGGAAACTGACAAGAAATGCACACTAATTGTGCACAAATAGAAGAAATGCATGGAAATGCACACTAAATTATCAGAGCTCCAAGTTCTCTGTCAGACTAGGAGATGATAGATATGGAAGACAGAAACTTAGTAGAGAGTGTCAATCTATGCAGGATCGAAGCTCAACACAGAAACTTTGTAGACAGTGTGAGAGTGAAGCACGACACCCAATGCAATAGACTGAAAGAGTGTAGGCTGAAAGTACAAGGTACAACCCTTAAACCTTAGGGTTGTAGGGGGTGTTCACACCGGAACATGGTAAGTGCTCGTAAGTGTGTGTCATAAACACATACGGAATAATACCATAAGTCTGGGGGAAAAAACCTCTCCTACCGAGAGTAAAAAGTGCCCCAGTGTCCTACTGGTCACTGACACTTCTATGTGAGCGTAGGTGTAAGTGAGGCGTGAGTGAAATACCCAACAAACCCCCTTGGAGTGAAGAGTGATCAAGAGTACAAGGATCATCCACCACCAAAGGAGATCAAATTTAAAGCATTGCGAAATGCTTCAATTTTTTTAGGAGGAAGAGCTTTGGTGAAGATGTCTGTCACATTACTGGTGGTAGGACAATAGACAAGGTTGATATCACTTGCATGTAGTCTCTCTTTAACAAAGTGATAATGTATCTCAATGTGTTTCGTGCATGCATGAAACATTGGGTTCCGTGCCACTGCAATGGCACTCTGACTGTCAGTGAACAAAGGATTAGGCTCCGTAACAGATACATCCAAATCAGCTAGTAAGTGTCTAATCCATACGCATTCAACTGTGGTAGTGAAAGCTGCCTTGTATTCAGCTTCACATGACGATGTGGCAATAATGGACTGTTTCTTGCTAAGCCAAGATATGCAAGACGAGAGGCAAGAAAGAAACAATTGCCACTAGTGGAGTGACGTGAATCATAAGCACCAACCCAATCAGAATCACTGTAAGCATGTAACTGCAGTGGTCCCCCCTTGGTATAAAGCAATCCAAGAGATCTAGTATCCTACAAGTAACGGAAGACACACTTAACAGCTTGCCAATGTGACATGTGTGGCTGATGCATATATCTGCTCAGGGTTGAAACTGCAAACTGTATGTCTGGCCTAGTGTTGCATAGGTAAATAAGACATCCAATTGCTGGAGTATATGTGTGTATATTAAACAAATCACTATCATCATGTAATGACAGCTTAAGTCCAAGTTTCATTGGTGTACAGACTGGCTTGTAATCCTATAAGCCAAACTTCTCAAGAAGTTTACCAATGTATCTTGATTGTGATAACCCAATACCTCTAGCATCATGTATGAACTGAATGCCCAAGTAATAATGCAAAGACCCCAAGTCTAACATGCCAAAAGTTTGCTGCAAATTTTGTTTAAATGTTGAAATCTGATTAGCATGTGTCCTTGTAAGCAAGAGATCATCAACATAAAGACAAATGATCAGCATGGATTCCCCCTCTTTACATACATAAAGGGTAGACTCAGATGAGCTGTTTATGAACGCTTGGCTAAGCAAGAAAGCATCTATCTTTGCATACCAAGCTCTAGGAGCTTGTTTCAAACCATATAAAGCTTTTTTCAGCTTGCAAACCAATCCTCATAGTCAATGCCTTTCTTTTGTGTATAGCCTTTAGCTACAAGCCTTGCCTTGTATTTGTCAATGGATCCATCTGCATTTCGTTTCAGCTTGTAGACCCATTTTGTTCCAATGGCTTTCTTCCCAAATGGCAAAGATACCAAATCCCATGTTTGATTCTTAGTGATAGAATCCAATTCAGCTTGCATTGCTGCACAATGCACACTCTGTTGTGCATCCTCAAAACATTCAGGCTCCTCATCATCAAGGGTGCTTGCTGCCATAACAAACTTCAATGGCCAATTTTTTAGCACTTCCAATGGCTTTACTTTCTTTTCGTTAGCTAGTGTGACGTTAAACCTAGCATTCTCGACAGGTGGGTTACCCTAAGCTTGGAGTACTACGTAGCTAAGCACATTGACTCTTGCCCCCATGTCTACAATCCCTTTCCTCATGGTATCACATAGAACTAGGACCAGCAAGACCACGTGCATCTCTGTGCCTTCCCAGAAAGCATTAACATGCAAGGACTTGGGCAGTGAGTGCAACATTAGGATTGGTATTTGCGTTACTATGTCGTGGTCTTGCAAGTCAACTCCGGTTTGCTCTAGCGATCCTTCCACCCATTGCTTTAGCTCCTGCAATAGTGTCGAATGCTACCTCTCCAGGGTATGTGTAGTATCATGCATACGAGTTTGCCTTCTAGTACGACCAGCCATGGGTGCATCCAAATGACTATCTTTCATAGTCTGTAAATACCATCTAGGCATTTGTCTTGCCTCCTGACTGTGCATAAGCTCTTGCTGAATTTCAGTTTCAGCAGTTTGCTGACTATTCAGATCAGCCAATGGCTGATTTTCTGCATTTTCCAAAGGAGCAGCTGGCTGAACATTCAGTTCACTTGCTGAAACTCTAGCTGAATCACCAAATGTAATGGGCAGCAGTCCTTCAAATACATCACGGGTAGCCTGATATGTGTCTAAACCAGCCAGGGACAATTCTGATTTTTCATCAAATAGTACATCCCTACTGACAAACACCTTTTTAGAAACAGGATCATAGAGTCTATAGCCTTTGCTCTCATTGCTATATCCCACAAAAATGCATTTGACAGCCTTGTTATCCAACTTTTTTCTAAGTACCATTGGAATATGTGCATATGCAAGGCAGCCAAAGGTACAAAAGTGTCCAACAGAAGGTTTCCAGCTGTTCCAAGCCTCAAAAGGTGTAATTTTCTTCGATGCTTTGGTGGGGCATTTGTTCAGAACATGGCAAGCACACATGACGGCTTCCATCCAAAAATTGTGTGGCAAGCTCTTTGCTTTCAGCATACATCTGGCTATTTGCATGAGTGACCGATTCTTCCTCTCTGCAAACCCATTATACTGTGGAGTATAAGCAGTAGTGTACTGATGGACAATGCCCTTTTGCTTCAAAAAATAATTCAGCATAGAGGACATGTATTCCCCCCCCGGTCCGAATAGAGAGTTTTAATTTTACAACCAGACTGGTTTTCAACAAGTTTAATAAAAGCCAAAAATGCATCATACACTTCTGACTTTTTGTCCAAAGAGTAGTCCCAACAAAAGCGAGTAAAGTCATCAATAAAGTCACAAAATAGTAACATCCTCCCAATGACGTTGTCTGCATAGGTCCACATACATCTGAATGCACTAACTGCAACTTGGGTGTTGCTCTAAAGGCAACATCACAGGGAAATGAAAAACGATGCATTTTTCCCAAAATACATCCTGTATGATCAACCTCCTATGCATCGCTCCGTGTAAAGATGAGATCATCCACATACAAAATGACCAAAACACATTTGCCACCCTCAACCTTGGAGTACAAGTCGGGGTCATGATTTGATCGATGGAAGCAATTTTGAACAAAGTCTGGTACCAAGCTCTAGGAGCTTGCTCAAGGCTAGAAAGGGGCTTTTGCAATCTGTAGACATGGTTTTTCTTTTCTTAAAACTTGCAAGCTATGAGACATAGATCTCCTCCTCAAGGATGCCATTTAAGAAGGCAAACTTGACGTCCATTTGATAAATAGGCCAGCGGTGGTGGGCTATAGGATCCAAGCGAGCTCGAATAGTAGACATTCGAGCTGTAGGTGCAAAAGTCTCAAAATTGTCCAAACTTGCCCTTTGAGCAAAACCCTTGGCAACAAGCCTATCTTTGTGCTTGTCCAAGGAACCATTTGAATGGTACTTGGTCTTATAGACCCAATTCACACCTATTACCTTCCGCTTCTTGGGACGTGGAACCAACTCCCAAGTTTGATTTCACTTGATAAAGTTGAGCATATCTTGCATAGCTTGCCACCAAATATCTGTGTAAGAGCCTCATCAACTATAGTAGGCTTTGAATCCTAGAGAATGTGACATAAGAGCATAGTTCACACAAAGTGAACTATCCCGCTAGGCTTGTAATTAGGCTGATCTGTGTGAACCTGAAGGAGTAGCAGGAAAGTGAGTAATACCTGAATCCTGCATGAGCTGCTTGGACCAAAGAGGAATCCAAATAGACTCCTCTTGCTGCAAGGGAGATCGAGTAGCCTCTGGAACTTGCAAGGCACCTGTCTCTATAAGGGACTCCCCCTCAATAAGGAAAGATAGATCCTTCTTATTTGAAGAAGGCTCCCTCTCTGACGGTTGAGTGGCCCTAGAAGATTCTTGAAGAGAGGTTAAAGGGGTGGAAGTACTCGGTGAAGAAGTAGTTGCATCCGTCAAAGGTGAAAGGGAAACCGATGTAGAGGGTGATGAGAGAGGAGTAGGAGGGGGAGGAGCTGAAGATGCAGAAGAGGTGCTAAGAGACAACTTGGAAGGAAGGAGAGGAACTGAAGGTGGGGGAGGGTCAGTCGATGATGAAGAATCATATGCAATAGAACCATCAAGAGGATCCTCCGAGGTTGTAGCCTCATCAAAGATCACATTCTTGTAGGGAAGAGTGCGCAATGGGAGTGTGAGTCAGAAATGGAGCAGTAATGGGGTCACCCCCAGCGTTGTTATTCCGGTACCGTGGCAGAGGCTGGGTAATGTAAGCGGGCCGATCGTTAGACCCTTTGGTGATACACGGGGACTTGGAGGACCAATGAGTGTATCACCGGGCTTGAGCCGGGGCCCGAGGGGAGTTACCAGTGCTCCTATCTCCCCACGGCCTCATGGGGAGATAGTATCTCTTTTAGTGGGGCAATGCTCGACCAGTGCCGGGAACGGAGGCACACATGACTCATCAAGGATGGCATCGCCAAGACAGGATAATGGAATCCACCCCACTGATGTCGCACACCCTCCGAGTGCAGGGCAAAGCGACGAGACTTCTCAAGGGAGCCAGCTCGGTCTCGACTATATTCGCGTCAATGATGCTTTTGGACCCCACCATGCAGCCCATTCGAGTAGTTTCTATTGTAGGAGAAGACAAGCGTTAGCATCATATGCCGAAGTGGTCACTCGCTCCAACACGAGGAACGGGAGTGGAGCAGGTAATCTTCCTGCCCCGACGACGGACCATGGTACCGCCAATGTAGAGGGGGTGGAGCCAAGCCATCCCACAACACCAGGGTTAGCTTTGGTAGGATCGAACATAGAAAGGGCGGCGGTAACTAACACTTCGCTTAGACAAGCGACGACAAGCGGGGAAATTGAGAAGTTGTGCGTTTGGGGCGCTGAGAACTTGTCGGAGCGCCCCTTCGGGCATCTCCTAAGACGAGCCTCAGGGGACTTATGGCACCACATCTTGAAGTGGAACAGAGTCCAGAGCCTCCGGTCTAGGAACAACCGTTTCGATATCCTAGTTCATCGAAACGAGGCTGCTGCACTCTTGGAAAGATTGAAGTCGGAAAGCAGGTTTAGCCGTTGGCACATTAGAATGTCCGTGGCTTATCACTCCCGTCACGTGTTACGCAACGCTACTCGTGAGCGAAAGCGTAACGTAAGACCCAGGATTGTATCTCTCAACATAAATGGCTTGCGCAGCAAGCGGGGCGAGGTCGATTACCTCGCCCACAGACTGGCATGGGGAGTAATTGGCTTGCAGGAGACCCGAATCTTCTAAGGCAGCTGGCCTATGCGGCTCCCAGGCTACACCACTTTCCAGGCCTTGGGCTCTTCGGAACCCGGAGAGAGAGGCTTGGTTACACTTTCAGCAACACAATATTGGGCTTTCGAACTTGGCCGAACCTCCCCCAATATGTTATTCATACAGCTCCTACCTGCAGGGAAGGAGCCATGGATCCACGGGAACGTATACATCCCACAGAAACAACTCAAGGAGGCAAGGAAAAGTGCACTCAACAAGTTGGCAGCGGCCCTCAACATGCTTATGCTCAAGGGCATCCTGATCGTCGTTGGAGGTGATTGGAATTGCAAGCGGAAAGCCTGCATGAGGTGGTTAAGGAAGGAATGTCCCGAGTTCTCAATCCTCACGATACGGGGCTCAGCGCTAACGCACCACTCCTCAAGAGGAAAAGGGAAATCGGACATCGACTACTTCATAGTCAATCAACAAGCGGCATCCTTGCTAGCACATGCGAAGGTTGAATGCAATGTGGATATGTCAGACCACTGGCCTATCTTATGCTCAGTTAGAGCCATGGTAGATACGAGTGCGCGAGAGGAACGCCCACAGCCTCCCCGCATTGATGCTTCCAGAGTGGAGTCGGCGGCTCACTCATTCCTTTCAAATAATAGGTGGAGTGTCCTAAGAGACCTCCCAGGGGAGGGAAACGACAACGTGCGTACTCTATGCGAGGAGTATGAACGCACGGTGAAGTTGATCGCGCAAGAATCCGGCGTGATGATGGTCAAGCCCCCACCTCGACCGAGGTGCGGCTTCCGCCTTTCCTCGAAGGCAGGGAGGGCGATCAACCAACGCCGAAAGGCCTGGCGGATAGCCAGAAAGTTGGCACCCAACTCGCAGGAAGGACCGAAGGCTTGGTCCCGCTATCGGAACCTAAAGATGATAGCCATCAGAGAATGTCGGAAAAGCTCCAAAGATTCATTTGACAAATTCATAGAGAAGGGTGCGGAACTTCTACGTGAGAGAAACCTCAAGAAGTTCTGGACTCACCATAAGAAGTTGACGGGTGAGTGTAGGAGTAGCGGCATTGAGTCACAACCCATCCAGGACCCTTTTGGGAACTTGCAAACGGACCCGGAGGTTCTAAGGAATCTCTGGTTTAGGCATTACCATAAGATTTTTGAGGCAGGAGAGGGGCATAGTAAGGATGTGGACTTCTGGAAAGATCGGGGCGACGACCTAAGACTATGGCCCCAAATCCGTGAGGTGGAAAATCCCATCGAATGGTCGGAAGTTCTCTTCGTTTGTCGAAAACTCAAGCGACACAAGGTTCTCGGAATTGACGGGATCCCTCCCGAAGTCTTCAAGTTATTGGCGAGAGACAAGGGACGGAAAGATAATCCTGGGATACCACGCACTAAGATGGGGGAAGCAACTCTCCACTTGCTGAAAGCTATCTTTGAATCGGGAGAGATTCCTGAGCACATTGATACCTCAACGGTTGTCCCCATACCCAAGAAGGGTGACCCGACGTCAATGGACAACTACCGTGGCATCTCCCTCATCGCAGTGGTACTCAAGGTCCTCTCCTCCATTGTGGCGCAGCGCTTGTCAGACATTCTCGAGAAGAGGAAGTTCTTCCTTCGAGGACAAGCAGGATTTAGGCCAATGGAGGAGTGCATTGCCCAGGTCGTGACGCTGGATGAAGGGATTCGACGCCGTCATAATGCAGGTAAGCCAACCTATGCGGCGTACATTGACTTTCAGAAAGCATACGACACAGTACCTCATGAAGCACTCTTCATGAAACTGCAAGCGGCGGGTGTGGAGGGCAAAACTTTGAGATTTATCAAAGCCCTATACCACCGATCTACAGTTCGGGTCAGGGTGGGAGATTCACTATCTGACCCCATCCCCGTAGAAAGGGGCGTGAGACAAGGTTGCCCCATGTCACCCACCCTATTCAACATTTTCATTAACGACATTATACGGGAGGGTGAAAACCTAGGATGTAATATCCTCGGGTTGAAGGAGAAATTACAAGCTCTGCTCTTTGCAGATGACGTGATTCTCCTAGCAAACAACCCAGAAGACCTACAGAAGAGCCTTGATAGGATTGCCGAATGGGCGAAGAAGTGGGAGATGAAATTCAGAATCAGCAAGTGCAAAGTTACCATGTTCTTTGGTAGCAATGCGGAGAGGATAGCCGTCAAGGCGAGGCAATTCCATATTGGCGGAGAGAATGTCAAGCACTGCGCTGAGTACACATATCTCGGCGTGACTTTGGATGAGCATCTCTCCATTGGAAAGATCACTAAAGAGAGGTTGGGGTCGGGAAGGAAGGCACTTTATGCCCACCAACACTTCCTCACCTCACGATCTGTGCCAATTTGGACTCGATTGTCTTTCTTCAAATCTTGCGTATTCCCCGTATTGACATACGGGGCGGAGCTTATGGGGGCCCAAAATCAGGGGAAGTTGCGCTCATTGGAAAGGATGGTTGCAACTGGAATGCGGTGGATTGTGGGAAAGAGTAGCAACTCGACGACGGTTGGGGGTGCCACTTTGCACCACGAGCTACACATTCCCCTATGGCCGCATACTGCAGAGGCCAAAGAACCCGAGCTCTTGCCAAGTACCCACACCTCAAGACTTGGGTTTGAGAGATGACTCGAAACCCAGCCCCTAAGGGAGCGAGAGGTAAGTAGACGTGGGAAATGCGAACACGACATTGGAAGAAACGATATGTGCCTGACGCCCCACTGAACGCGGTGCGTCCGCATGTGTGGGCCAAGTGGGACAAACAACATGACTGCATGTCCCTCAAACCGTATCTACAAAACAAGTTCGCAGACACCACAGGGTACTTGTTCCGAAGTAATCTCAGGAGAGGGGTGAAACATGGAGCAGAACGCTATCTACTCTTGGCACGCGTTGGAGGATTGGTCCTTCGGGACAAAATTCACCCAAGAAGACCACAGCAATGCCCCTGTTGCAATAGAACAGAGGCTGGGTCTTCACTTTGTCACATAATGCTCCAGTGTGATGCATTTACGGACCTTCGGGACCGTACTCTTGGCAAACTCATTCGAGATAGTCGAGAGATTCTAGGCCTCGACGGCACCGATGAGGAAGCTGTCGTGATCCTCCTTGGAGGGGAGGCTTGTGGAAAGAGGTTACCCAACTGGGTGGCCCCGAAACCGCACTCGAGGGATGTGGCAGCTGGACATGTTCTAGTCGTTACATTCCTTGGTGAAGCTATACCGCGATACGTGCGAGAACTGCATAGCTCATAACTTCCGATCCCTTGGGAAATGACGAGGATACCCCGAAGGCATCAAATACATGTGTCATTGAGCTATGTTCTTGCGATATCACCAAACGGTTGGTTTCACCAAAACTGGTTACCTGTAGCAATGGGGTCTAAAGGTAACCTGCGGGAACGGACATCTCCTACGAGCCGACGTCCAAGCTGGGCATGGCACTCCCTCTGCAGGAACCCGTCGGGATGGGGCGTTTTACTGGGTGAGAGTTAGGGCAACCCTTTCTCAAGTCCCGGACTACCTGGGCTCCCATATGGGGGTCTTGGTGCCTATCCTCACTAGCAAAGTGGCTGGTCTCCCCGGAGCTATCAACCGAAGGGAGCGGAGGAAAGCGGATGCGTCCGCTAAAGCCAGAGGCGTAAGGGTTTGGCCTTGTGATAGCGCGTGCACCAGCATACCATACTCACTTAGTGAATATGACATGGTGTACACCCGACTCACAAAACAAAACAAAAAAAATGCCAAGATGAGTATACGAGATTGTTACGGTACACAAAGAATAAAGAATGTATTTATATGTTAGGGTACAAATAAGGGTATGTTCACACCCATATAACTTTATATGGAGACAAAGGAACTTTCATAATTACTAGGAACGGGGAACGAGACCCCTCGGAACAGGGGGAATGCCCAAAGTTAGGGAATGGGAATGGAGGGAACGGCATATATATATTATATATATATATAAAGAGAGAGAGAGAGAGAGAGAGAGAGAGAGAGAGAGAGAGAGAGAGAGAGAGAGAGAGAGAGAGAGAGAGAGAGAGAGAATCAACACTTAAGTCTTAGAAGTTAGAATCTAGAGAGATATCATATTAACCATAATTCGTGAAATTAGAGACATAATAATCAAGTTTCAACAATAATAAAGATTCAAAACATTGTAATCAGCAATGGATTGTCGCATTCATGATTCAAAATTGTAATCAACAATGTTGCATAAGTCCAACAAGTGTGCATTGCAAAGACACAAAATATGCACTAAACTTTAAAGTCTAAAGTTCCAAGTTACAAGAGCTCCAATTTTCAAGTCAATACTCTAAAGTTCTAAAAGGCTAGCCGCTAAGTGCTCTAATTCATGGAAGATGGCTCCACTGTGTCTGAATGCTCATCTTGCTGAACAACATCCTCACCATCATCATCATCATCATCATCATCATCATCATCATCATCATCATCATCATCATCATCATCTTTTTTCCAATGTATAAAAAATCAGCCTTTGCAACTTTGTCCTATCCTCTAGTGCACCCTTTGTACCAAACATCCCTAATGTTTGCCGATACACAAAGAGCTGATTTTTAATTTGCATTGCATTTCACGTTTAGGATAAAGCCTTGCAAGCAATGTGTTCCAAGCCTTGACCACCTCAAGGTCTCTTTCTTGCATCTTTCCTTGAAACTCAGGATCAAGCGCATATGCTACAGCATGCATAGGAGAGTCATTCTCATTCCATCTGCTGATGCATAACTCCTTGATTTGCTTATACCTGTCTGCATTTGGTTTCAAACTCTCCAATTGCGATCCATACCTTCATAGATCTTCCCAATGCATGGATCCATGCCATTTGCAAGCCTCAACATGTGCATAATAGTATCAACCATTTGGTTGGTGTGATTTATGTCATCCCAAAAATCTCTATCAGAGACATATGCATTACATAACACAGCAGTAGCAGTGGCAGCCCCAGTCCAATTTTCATACTCATCACTATCAAATAGCATGGACTAAAGGTGATATGTGGATACATTGCCATTAAAATGTTTCTTGCTGCCCTGTTTATAGGTTCATCATCTGCCACAAACTGCACTACATTTTCTGCCCCAACAGCCTGCACTGCCTCGCACCACTCGGATGCCAATACATCTGCACTCTTTCCAGTCTCTGAAGCATCATGATTACCAATGAAGTATACATCCCCATGAGAATATGTGACAACACCATGTATGGACCTATGGCATGTGTCACTCCATCCATTTGCTATCAATGTCACTCCATTTCTTGCCCATTGATTGCGAATATTTGTTGTTGCAATCTCTATGGCTACTTTCTCCTTCTGAAGCAATGTAGTCCTAATAGTTTTTGATGAAGGGGGCTTATATGTGGGTCCATACTCTGCAATCTTTGTCACCATATTTAAAAAATAAGGTGACCTGGCCGATTTGAATGCAATATGGTCATCGTAAAAAAAGTGTGCCATTGCTGCATTTTTTTCCTCTTTTTTCTTTGGTTCCCATGAAGCGTGCAATGAACTTTGTCTAACACCACGACTTGCTGCCACTGATGGCCCACGAGAAGGCTACGTAGCCACTAATCCTGGTGGTCTTCTGCATGAAGCACCATGCCCTGCTGGCATTGGAGTCCATGTTGTTGGATCCAGTGCCATATTTGGCGTCCTCCTGGCATGTGAATTCCCCATAGAAGTGGCTATGCGGTCAAGTAACTCCTGCCTTTTCTCAATTGATACATTAGTGCAAAAACGCACCTCTTTCCCCTCCTCATGTAGAAGATGGGCTCTCACTTTATCAACCCTACTAGTGCGAGCATGAGTGCAAAGTTTGCATTTCCAAGGGCGAGCCCCTCCAGCTCTCAATGGCACCCTTGCATCTACCTCATCCCACCATGACCAAGTAGTGCTTCGACTTCGTCCAGTTGTTGACGAAGTACCTGCTGAGGATGATGAAGATCCCATAGACGTCAATGCTGCCATCTATATAAAAGTGACAAATAACTAGTAAAGTTCAATGAAATTGCAAAAATTTGCACCAAAATTTCAACATGCATGTGTTAAATGTTTGCTAAAAATGCCTGAACTTTGGTGCTACTTCAGCTTGCATTCCTTTCATTGAAAATGCCACAAATTTGGGGCATTCCAGCTTGCATTCCCTTGCTGAAAATGTCCCAAAATTTGGCGTATTTTCAGCTCCCGAATTTGGGTCAGTGATGATTGATTCAAAATGCCACAGGGCATTCTAGCTTGCATTTCCTTGCTGAAAATGCCCCAAAATTTAGCGCATTTTCAGCTCCCAAATTTGGGGACATTGCAGCCAAATTTGGGCCCCAATTCTTGAGAAAGCCCCAAATTTTGGGGCAACTGCCGACAACTGATCCAAAATGCCCCAAATTTGGGGGAGATAATGGTCCTACTGAACAAAAATCAGTATTGAGTAGAGAAACACTTCGGTTGGTACTTGATGTGAGATTCCTCACTTGATCGTGGGCGGGAGTTGCGGGCCAGGTAGGCGGGAGAGGCAAGCAGGAGCAAGCAGGCGGGGCGGGCGGGAGAGGTGGGGCAAGCAGGAGCAACATGCGAAGCAGGTGCGACAGGCGCAACAGGCGGGAGAGGAGAGGCGGAAGTCCTCAGGTAGCAAATCGCGACCCCAAACGGGCGCCAACAAACAAACAACTTTTTTTTCCTTAATTTCCATTGCTGGAACGGCCGTTCCAAATAGGGAACGGCCTTAGAACGGACATGGAAGGGCCCGGAATGGGATGGAACGTTCCGCCGGCGTTTCTTGGGCTCGGACGTCCCGGAATGCATTAATCTGTTCCTATCGTTGGAACGGCCGTTTCCTATTTCTATGGGGACTTTACATCCAACAACCTTCCACTTAAAAGCCCAAAGTGGTACCTTTAAGCTAACCTACACCCAGTAATCGGATGCAATGCTCATGTTGAGCCTTTGCAAGACTCTTAGTGAGAACATTTGTAAGGTTATCTTGGGTTTTGATCTTAGTTAGCGTGACAAGACCATCATTCAAGACCTATTGAATAAAATGGTACCCAACATCTATGTGTTTGATACGTGCATGAAACATAGCATTCTTAGCTAGACATATTGCACTCTGGCTATCACAACCAAGTATTGGAGTACGTGAAGAAAGATCAAAATCCTTGACTAGATGGCCAAGCCAAATAGCTTCCCTAGAAGCTTCTGTGGCTGAAATATATTCAGCCTTTGTAGTACTTAGTGCCACAATTTTTTATAACCTTGAATACCAAGAGATAGCTCCACTAACCAAAGTAAAGACACCCACTGGTGGATTTCCTAGTCTCAAGATCTCCTGCCATGTCCAAATCAGAGAATCCCTACAACTTTAGTGTACCCTTTCCATAGCATATACACTTCTCTTGTGTACTTTTTAAGTATCTGAAAATACATTTCACTGCTTCCCAATGTGGCTTACCAGGTAGACATGAATCTACTAACAACTCCCAGTGCATGAGCCATGTAAGGACGAGTTGCAACCATAGCATACATTAAAGATCCACAAGTTAATGTATAAGGTATGGCCTTCATAGTACTAGCAGCTGCATCATTCTTTGGGCAATCGGCTTTGCTAAGTTTTGTATGTGGCAGTAAAGGCACACCAAGTTAGAATCAGCCATATTAAACTTGTCAAGCACTTTGCTAATGTACTTGTCTTGTGAGAGAAACAACAAGTGCTGCCCTCTCTCTCTTTTAATGCACATGCCCAAAATGTGTTCAGCTGTCCCCCAATCTTTCATAGAGAAGGCTGAACTTAGTTGCTTTTTAAGAGCATTCAAAGTACTCTTATGCTTTCCTTTTCCTACATTTAGCATGTCATCCACATATAAAACCGGCACAATAAGACTTCCATCACCAGCCTTTTTAGTGTATAAGTAGTGATTTGCATCATTGCATTTAAATTCATGGTTAAACATGAAGGTATCAAACTTTTTGTACCATTGTCTAGGGGCTTGTTTCAGCCCATATAAGCTGCATTTCAGCTTACAAACTAAATGCTCTTTCCTTGGAATGGCAAAGCCTTCTGGCTGTTTCATGTATAGCTCTTCATTCAGATCACCATGAAGAAAAGCAGTCTTCACATCCATTTGATCCAACTCTAAATGCAAGGATGCAGTGAGATCAAACAAAACATGAAGCGTAGTCATCTTCACCATTGGTGAAAAGACCTCCTGGAAGTCTATGCCTTCCTTTTGTGTATAGCCCTTAGCAACCAACTGTTCCTTGTACTTGGGCTTCCCATCAATACATTTTACTTTGTAAACCCATTTATTAGGGATAGCTTTTTGATCCTTGGGCACACTTTCTCTTGCTTTCACATGATTGTGTCTCTCTAAATGTTAGAGGCTCACTCTCATTAATCAACAAAATGTTGGGAATAAAGGGCCATCGTGCCTTTTATATGTGCAGGGGTGTGAACACACCCTAAGCACATTGTACTTTCATACATATATCTATCTAAAACCTGAAGTGGTACACTCGTCATTGTACCGAAAAACGTGTTCACTCTCTACTTTGTTGACTTGCACTCTCTTTGTCTCTCTCTCTCTGAGCGTAAGATCTGTCTACCTCTATCTCCGTGCCTAATCGATTTCTTCAAACTGGTATCAGAGCTGGCAAGAGACAGCTCAGGTGTCGCAGGAGTCCTAGGTGGACTTGACGAGTAGGAGTTGTCAGAGTCGAGCAGTCGGTTGCGGCAGGTAGGCTCATGAGCAAAGGATACAGTCGACTGCTGCAGAAGTGCGAAGGGCAGCAATAGTCAAGATGTGCCAAGCGGCTGGTTAGGTACAAGCATAATGGATGTCTGACGCATGGACGACTGTAGGCATGGTAGAGTGGCGCTGAAGGCACGGACCAACGGGCTCACAGACTCACTGACAGCAGATGGCAGTCGGTTGCAACAGATGGTAAACGGAGCTAGTAACGGAAGCGCAACAGGACCTGGAGCAGGGCGCGAGAGCTGCACGCGACAGGACTGCATCGGGCGTTGATGAACGCGACCAGCCGGCGGGCGTGACGGTCAGGCGACGTCTGGTGGGTCAACGGACCCGTCACCCTCATTTTTCTTCAAAATTCAACCCTTTTTTTCTGAAAATTGCTTCACCCACTAACGGGGTTTCGCGCGTGTAAGCACAAGACTTCAGATCTGTGCAAATTGGCTCAGAAATTTGGGGCTTTTCTCGAATCTGGGAATCTCAACATAGAATTGGACAATCTGACTCAGAAATTGCAAAGTCGGTGCAGATTTGCCCAGGAATTTTGGGGCTTTTCACATTTTTAGTGAAATGCTTTTAATTTCACTGAAATTAGTATATGCAGGACTTGGAAAATTTGGGAATTTGTCCAGATTTCATGCGCACAAGATGCAACAGTGATATTTGTCTCAGAAATTGCAGGAATTTGTGACATTTTGTCCCTAATATTTGGGGCTTTTCATGTACATGCACAAGTTGGGCTGAAATTGACCCAATTTCTCGACATTGAGGCACGTTGGACTCTGTGCAATTTGGGGCTTTTGCGATTTGGGCAAAATTTGTGCAGCATTTGGTCATCTTATGTATATGCAGGTTGAATTCCGTGCAATTTGGACATCAACACTTGATAAAATTTGGGGGTTTTGCTGAAATTGCTTTATTTTGGCAAAATTGGATAGTCCTATGCATGACAGAGGAAATGCAGATGTGTGTTTGATGCTTTTGAGCACAAAATTTTGGGGCTTTTGACCGTTCGTGTCAAATTTTAGGCCCGTGGATACACATACAACAGAAATTGCAGCTGAAATTTTGGGATTTCTCATGTAATGTGATGCACATGCCCTTTGGAACAACTGTAATCAGTTGGATAATGCTGTAGCACTTGGTTTGGTGCTTCTGAAAACTGAATTACAGATCTGAAATCTGTACTTCTGCGTGGTCATTTATTGCTGATTGGTACTTGTTTGTACCTTGGTCACTTGGGTGACAATTTGGGCCTGCATTTATTGGTTTTTTGGTCACTTTTGAGCTGAAAACCATGGCTGGCAGCAATGACAACAGTAATTTGATGCATATAAAGAAGCTTGAAGATGCACATAATTTTGCAGTGTGGCAAAAACAGTGCTACAATATCCTGTTACAAAAGAAGCAGGCAAAGCCGATCAAAACTAAAGCGGCAAAGCTTGCGGACATGGATCAGGATGATTGGGATGAGTTGAATGAGCTTGCACGCTCAACCATAGAGCTATCGATTTCTGATGCCTTGCTCTTCAACATTGAAGGTTTGGATTCTGCATATGCTATAGGGACTAGATTGGAAGAACTGTATGCACAGAAGAGCGCTACAAGTAAAGTGTATTGGCTGAAAAAGCTTATGGATTTGCGTATGAAAGAAGGTACAGCAATGTCTACTCACTTAAGTGAATTTAACTCCATTTTCAGCCTGCTGGTTGCCTTGAAGTTCATGATTGATGAGGAATTTAAGGCTACTTTCTTGCTTTGTACTCTACTGGAGAGTTGGGATACATTTAGAACTGCCATGAGCAATTCTAATGTGATCCTTTTGTATGCTGATGTAGAGAGTGATCTACTTATGGAAGAAATGAATCGGCAGAACAATGCATCCAGTAAGTCTTCCAGTGCTTTGCATACTAGGGGCAGATCACAGCAAAAGGGCAAATATGATGGCAAGGGACGCAATAAATCACGTGGCAAAGATGTTGAATGCCAGCATTGTGGCAGGAAGGGTCACTTTAAATGTGACTGCTACAAATGGAAGAAAGAGAAAGGAAAAAGGCAAGAATAAAGATGATTGTAAGGAAGAGAAGGACAGCCAGCCTAAGAAAAGCAGTGTAAAAATTGAAGAGTTGAATGTAGTCACTCATGATAGTGACAGTGGCAGTGATGTACTCTTTGTCTCTTCACATTTTGGTGCACATGCTCTACTTGTAGATACAGATGATGACATGTATACCTGGATTCTTGATTCAGGTGCTTCCTTTCATGTCACCCCTCATCGTGAGTGGTTTTCCGCATATAGAGGGGGTCGACGGTGTTGTCCATCTTGGGGACAACTATGCATGTGAGATTGCAGGTATTGGTAGTGTGCAATTACAGTTTCAGCATGGCTCTGCCTTTACACTTCAACATGTACAGTATGTATCTCAGCTCAAGAAGAGCTTGATTAGCACAGGACAGCTAGATGATGATGGTTTTCATACCACCTTTGGTGATGGAAAATGGAAGATCTGTAAGGGATCTAGGGTTATTGTGAGAGGTTGCAAGAGTGATACGTTGTATCCACTTCATGTATCTAGTGTGCGTGACCATGTTGTTGCCGTGACCGAGTAGCCAAGTGTTTCTTTGTGGCATGGCCGGTTGGGACACACGAGTCAAAAAGGAATGAAAGTGCTTTCTCGTTTGGGTTACTTGCCTTGTCTTCGTTATGCTGATTTTGAGCACTGTGATCATTGTATTTATGGCAAACATGCACAGACTTCTCACAAAAAGTCTCTTTCTTTGAAATCTTCTCCTCTAGAGTTAGTACATTCGGATGTATGTTAAATACCAGGATTATCTTTAGGGGAAAAGAAATATTTTGTCACCTTTGTCGATGATGCTACACGGAAAGTATGGGTTTACCCTATTCATAGCAAGGATGAGGTGCTTGACAAGTTTAAAAAATTCTTGGCATTGGCTGAAAATCAGACAGATAAGACACTTAAGTGTCTTCGCTCTGACAATGGTGGGGAATATGTGTCCAAAGCCTTTCAGGCATTTTGTGACAAAGGGATAAAGAGGGAGCTCATTGCCCCTCATAATCCACCCCAAAATGGAGTTGCAGAGCGTATGAATCGGACCATATAGGATAAGGTCCGTACGATGCTGTCTCATGTTGCATTACCCCATGGTTTTTGGGCAGAGGCTGTTATGACAGCCGTTCACTTAATTAATCGGTCACCAAACAAGTCTTTGGGGGGGGGAGTTCCCCAAGAAGCATGGTCGGGCAAGCCACCTTTATATGCTCATCTGAAAGTGTTTGGCCGCGAGGCTTTTGTGCACATTTGTAAAGAAAAACGCAGCAAACTTGAGCCAAAGTCCTGTAAATGCATTTTCCTAGGATATGGTGATGAGGGTGAAATGGGATATAAATTGTGGGATCCCGAGAAAAGGAAAATAGTACACAGCAATGACGTTATCTTCCGGGAAGATCGTATGCACAAACAGCCCCCTGAAAAGATTGAGGAGGTCTGTAGGGTTGTATTCCGGGAAGAATTACCTTTTGGACAACAAAATGTGCTCGCTGTACAGCAGCAAATACCTGCTGTAAATGAACCTGTAAATGCAAGAAATGATGTTGGAAATGATCAGCCAGCTAATGCCCATGAAAATGAGCCATTACATGTGCAGGAACAACCAGGATAGCAAGCTGTTAATGCTGATTTGCAGGCTGAAATGCCAGGACAGCATGCTGAAAATGGAAATTTGCAAGAACAGCTAGCAAACAATGACCATTGGGTTAGGAGATCGTCTAGGGCTACTAGACAACCTGACAGATTTGTTCCTGGTGCAATTAATGTGGCTGAGTATGTCATGTTGAGAGACTATGGTGAACCGTCTTGCTTCAAGGAAGCAATGGACAGACAGAATAGCAAGAAATGGTATAAAGCCATGCTGTCAGAGATGGAATCTCTTGAAAAAAATGGCACTTGGGACTTGGTGCAGTTGCCTAAAGGGCAGAAAACCCTTCCATGCAAATGGGTTTACAAAATGAAGGTCACTTCTGGTTCCTCACCAAAGTACAAAGCAAGATTGGTTGCAAAGGGGTACAAGCAGGAGCATGGAATTGACTTTGATGAGATTTTCTCTCCTGTAGTCAAGATGACTACATTGAGAACCATTTTGGGCTTGATTGCAGTTGAGGATATGAAGCTTATACAGATGGATGTAAAGACTGCGTTTTTACATAGTGATCTGTATGAATACATATATATGCAGCATCCTGAAGGGTTTGTTGAACAAGGGAAAGAACAAATGGTATGTAAACTCAAAAGGAGTTTGTATGGGTTGAAAGAAGCACCAAGAGAATGGTATCATAAGTTTGATACATTCATGCAGTCCCAAGGCTTTCATAGAAGTCAAGTGGATCACTGCTTGTACAACAAGAAGGCAGTAGATGGCAACCTGATTATCTTGGTTTTATATGTTGATGACATGCTGATTGCTGGCAGGGATACTCATGCCTTGGATTCATTGAAGCAAAGTCTTCATGGCAACTTTGACATGAAGGTTTTGGGTGATGCAAATCACATTCTTGGCATGCGAATACTCAGAGATATATCTAAAGGTTTACTCTATCTATCTTAGTAGGAGTATATCTCCAAAGTTTTGCAGTGTTTCAATATGGAAGGGGGAAAACAATTGGGGTTCCATTGTCTCCATATGTGAAACTCAGTGCAGAGGACAACCCTACATCTGATGATGAGAAGGCTGAAATGGCCAAGATACCATATGCTTCAGTTGTTGGGAGTTTGATGTATGCTATGGTTGCTACACGTCCTGACATTGCTTTTGCAGTGGGAGTGGTTAGCAGATACATGGCAACCCCTGGCAAGTAGCATTGGGATGCAGTGAAAGGTATTATGAGATACCTCAAAGGCACAAAGGAGTTGTGCATGTGCTTTGGAAAGCAAAAAGCATCTGTTGTTGGCTTTACAGATGCAAACTATGGTGGTCATGCGGACTGTAGGAAGTCCACTTTTGGGTATGTGTTTACTTTCACAGGAGGAGCAGTCTCTTGGATCTCCAGGCTACAAAAGTGTGTTGCATTGTCTACTACACAAAATGCAATCCAAAGATGTCTGAAACCTCTGTGCTTGCCTTCTGACACGTGTAGACCTTCTTACCCAATGATCTGTATTGTCAGGCAATGGGTCTACATCCTCAGGTATGTGCACACCATTACTAGGTTACCGATTTTCAGCATTTTCTTGCTACTATAACCTGTTTTCAGCATGTTCTTCTTGCTGTCCTATTCCATCCTGTGCATCTATTTGCTGTCCAATATCTTCTGGCTAATATCTATTTGCTGTCCATCCTGTGCATCTATTTGCTGTCCAATATCTTCTGGCTATAGCACAATGGGTTGTTGCTGATTTTTAGTATCAAAAGGAATAGAATCTTCAGCTAATGGTTGTTGAATGGCTAGCTGTTCATGCTGAAATTTGACCTTCTTTTTGTCAATGTCACCTTGTGTAGCATGTTTCAACAACTTTGTCTCATTAAATACTACGTCTCGGCTACATACAAACTTTGTGCCTTGAGAAAGCCAAACTCTATAACCCGTCTCTCCCTCATCTCTATATCCCATGCGAATGCCCTTTATGGATTTCATGTCTAGTTTGGTCCTTTATTCTACAGGTACATGCACAAAGGCATCACAACCAAAGACATGCAAATGGTCATATGAAGCAGGTTTGCTAGACCAAACCTCTTCAGGAATGCCATTTTCTAATGCATGATTTGGAGAGCGATTGCATACATGGACTGTAGTTTTAAGAGCCTCTTCCTAGAATTGTTGCGGGAGATTAGTTGTGGATATCATCCATCTGACTCTCTCACAAAGTGTGTGATTATATATTTCAGTCATGTCATTCGATGTAGGATTATTAGGAGCTGTCAACTCCCTTTTAATGCCATGCATCTCACAAAACTTGTTGAACTCATTAGAAACATACTCACCCCCATTATCTATTCTTATAGCTTTTAAGTTAAGTCCTTTTTGTGTGATAACAAAAGCATGAAACCTTTTAGAGATATCCAACACTTTTTTTTTGCTCTTTAACACATACACCCATGACTTTCTACTGAAATCATAAATAAAAGTGACAAAGTACCATGCATCCCCATATGAAATAACAAGCATAGTGTACACATCAGATTGTACTAAATCAAGAGCATTGGACTTTTTAACGACACTAGAGTAATAAGGAGACTTCACGTGTTTTCCATATATGCAATCATTATAAAATTCGAGGCTAGAACCTTTTACATCAAATCTCTCCAAAGAGGAGAGAATCTGAAGGCCCTTTTGGGTCATATGGCCAAGTCTTTTGTGCCAAAGTTTCATTTGTGAATGAACTTCAACCATAGCCAAGAACTTGCTAGTTAATGCTTTACAATGCAAATAGTACAAAGTTCCCATTTTTCTGCCTTTAACTATTAGCATAGAGCCCTTGTGGACCTTCCAAGATCCACCACCAAAAGTAGTAAAATACCCTCTTGCATCAAGTTGCCCAATTGACAGTAGACTTTTCTTTATACTAGGTACATATCTGACATCCCGCAAAATCAGCTCTTGACCCTTTTCAAGAACTAAGTGAATGGTACCTACATCCTGTATCTCACATGCATAGTTGTTGCCCAAGTAAACCTTGCCTAAGCAACTTGCAGTGTATTTAGAAAATGACTCCAAGGAGGGAGAAACATGAAAAGAGGCAACGTTGTTCACTATCCATGATTGGGACAGCCCATCATGAGCTGAAAGTAAGGCATCAATTACTTCCTTTTTGGTAATATGCATATCACTTGTTATAGTATCTACATTGCATGAGGTTGCAACAAGTATCTCTCTAGCATCAAAGAGCTCTTCAATGACCATACGAGATGCAACATTTGCCTTTGCAACTTCTTTTGAGGAAGAGCTGTCATCATCTTTCTTGTCATCCTTCTTTTTCTTTCTCTGCTCTTTCTTGTAATATTGACACTCTGGCTTTTTATGCCCTTTATGTCTAGACTGATAGACTATTGAGGAAATGGGATATAGTGCTACTTCTTGAGTTAACATGCTTTACAGATATCTTGCAATAGCTTCAAGCATGGAAGGCCATCAACCATCTGTTGACGTGAAAACTCATAAAGAGAGTCGTATTGGAGATATCCTAAGCGAAAATGCCAAAGATGCTTAGTGTTTGTATGCTCCTGTGCAGTGGCTAATGCTTGGAAGCAGTGGAACTTAGAGCCCTTGGCTGTTGGCTCAGAAAGAAATTGTGGCATGTGATACATGCCTTTAGTCTACGCCTCACTACGAGCAAGCACTAAACCAATATGAGAATCAAAAATCTCAACTATGGTCGTTTTAAAGAAGACGGCTCATCCCAACCGGTAAAGTTATTGAACGGACAAGTTTACCCCAAGCTAGGGAACATAATATACATTATCTAGCATAGCACGATCCATGCCTTGGTCAGTGGCAAAATTGATGTGATCATGAGCTTGAATCTCGATCGAGGAGTCTCTCTTGACTGTGGGGAATCTGGAGATAAAATTGTTCTCCATAGGAGTCATATGATGAGTAGCTCCATTGTTCACAATCCAAGGAGTAGTTAAAGTACTTGGCTGTGATGAGTGGGCCTTCGTAGTCATCTTATTGTTAGAGATCATAGCCAGGCTGGGCAGGTGTGCAGTGTGCAGTCGGACAGGAAGTCGGACTGCCACGTGGCAGTCCGACCAGTGCGGTCAGTTGGCTGCATTTAATGCAGTCGACAGGATATTTTTCTGCGCCCTGTTTTTTTGGCAGATTCTGGCTATAAATAGCCGACATCCCCAGCAGTCTCCTACACTTCTCTGCTCGCAGATTACAGACCGGTGACACGCGCAGATTCCGTCTCTGTTCGCAGATTTCAGACAGGAGACAGTGTAGACTGCAGCGGACTTCGAGGTGAACAGCAGGTTGCATCGTCGAGGTGGAGACACGCAGTCCAACGCACTGCGCCCGTGTATATATCTGTATATCTTTGTATTCAGCACACTTTATACAACAGATCTTCATCTTCCACTGTCTCTTTCTCTCTCTTCTCTCTCTGCGTTCTCTCTCTCTCAGTCCTACGCTTCCGCACCGCTGCACTCTGACATGGTATAAGAGCAGTGTTAGAGGACTGACTGAGCCCGTGCAGAATCAACCTGAAGAGGAGTTTCTATCGCGACACAAATTTGCGTTTTTTGCGTTTGAGGGCAGACAGAAGGGCTGCGCCTTGGAACAAGGTTGAAGCGTCTGTGGGCGCGCAGGAAAGGAGTCCAGGTGGTGGATTTGCTGTGCTGTTTACTGCTGTTTGACTCAGAGGAAGTTTGAGTTTTCAGCCTACAAGTGCAGGTTTTGCTTTATCATCGCCTCCGGCGGGTGAAGAAGGTTCAGGATGCGGAAGAGCCTTAGCAGGCTGAGTTTTCACAGTCAGAGGGGGCTGCTTTTGCGTTTGTGAAGGCATTACAGGTGAAGATGTCTACAGAGATTGACTTGGAGTTCCAGTCGATTATGGACCGGAAGGTGCCTGTCTTACCGGCTCTTCCTGCAGATCAGAAGCTCGACGGCGACAACTACCGCATTTGGCGCGTCATGATGTTGGCCATCCTTGAGTCCTATGATTTGGCGGAGCTGGTACAGGAGGAGATTGACCGGCCCTCGGTAAGAGATGAGTCCAAACTCTCTTCCGATGCTCGTGCGGAGTTGGCCAAGGCTCAGTCTCATTGGGACAAACTGAATGCCAAGATTCGTTCCTTTCTCTTTCTATCATGTACTACAGCCGTGGTCTCTCACATCGAGCACTTGACGGTGGCTCGGGAGATATGACTGGAGCTTGATCAAATGTACAATCGGATGACCCTTATGAAGCGGGTTTCTTTGGAGGTACAGATGCAGACCTTGTCCGTAAACAAGTCTTCTTCGCTGCGGGAGCACATTAACAAGCTAAGGCAGCTTCAAATGCAGGTTCAGAATGCGGGGAAGCCGATTTCCTCCGAAGACATGGCGATCACACTATTGTCCCAGTTGCCGCCATGATTCGGTACATTTTACTCTGCCCTTATTGCTTCGGGGTGAGAGTCTACTCTTCGGTGGGAAGAGTTGGTTCCTATGGTCTTGGACCAAGAGGAACAGTTAAAGGGACAGAATGCTTCCAAGTCAGAGGCGCTGACAGGTCAAGCCTCTCAGAAGAAGGGGAAGGACCAAAAGAAGAAGAAGGGGGATAACAAGTCTAAGAAGGACAAGGAGAAGGAGAAGGATAAAGACTCCGCATGCCATATTTGTGGAAAAACTGGCCATTGGAAGAAGGATTGCCTTGACAAAGACAAGGACACCAAGAAGAAGGACACAAAGGATTCTGGAGCAGTGGCTGCACCCTCATCAACTGCATTTCTTCATCTAGCTGTCGTTGAGGACGCTTCACCGAATGCTTCTGATGCTGCGATGACGGCTCCTCAGGCTCGAGAGTGGATTGTTGATAGTGGTGCCTCCCGGCACATGACTCCATCAGATGGTGTTGCCCAGTTGCGACCCTCGCGTGGGCAGATTCTCATTGGAGATAGCTCTTCAGTATCTATTGCAGGTCGGGGTAAGATGCAGCTTATTCCAGATGGACGAGGTGGTACCCATACCTCAGAGGTTTTGCATGTACCAGGCTTAGGGTACTATCTCCTGTCAGTTCATAAGATTTGCTCCCTTGGCCTTTTGGTGGAGTTTGACAGTACTACGGTGCGAGTCCTTGATCGTGGATCAAGGAAGGTTCTATCATCCGGATATGAGGAGAACAGCATTTATAAATTGAAGTCTTCCACCGCCCTCTCTACTCTTCTTCTTATCTCTCAGTCACAGTCAGAGTTATGGCATGCTCGGTTTGGTTACCTGAACTATGATTATCTTCGGAGGGCGTCACGTGGACAGCTTGTTCGAGGGTTGCCGGATATAGTGGTGAGCCAGTAGCCATGTGTCTCCTGCATTCGGGGGAAGCAACATAGGGATACCATTGCCCACACAGCTTCGCGGCGGTCTACTTCACCGATGGAGCTTGTATCTACGGATCTATGTGGCCCTATGAGGAATGAGTCCTTACGTGGGAGCTCCTACTTCATGCTGATCGTGGATGACTACAACAGGATGACATGGGCCTACTTTTTGGCATTAAAGTCAGAAGCTTTCTCACACTTCAAGGATTGGCTTCTCTTTGAGGAGAACCGATCGAGCCGGAAGTTGAAGACCTTGCGATCCGACAAGGGCGGTGAATTTGTTTCTAATGAGTTTGCTCGGTTTTGTGCAGATAAAGGAATTTATCAGGAGTTTGCCAATACCAACACTCCTCAAGAAAATGGCATTCTTGAACGGAAGAACCGCAGTGTGATCGAGATGGCACGCACCATGATGGAGCACCGACAGACCCTTCAAGTTTTGTGGGTCGAGGCTATGGCTACTGCAGTCCACATCCTTAATCGATCCTCTACTTCGGCCGTGGAAGGGATGACCCCGTTTGAGGCTTACTTTGGGACGAAGCTAGATGTTTCTTACTTTAGGGTCTTTGGGTGTGATGCCTATATTCACATTCCCAAGGCTCACCGTGATAAATTTGAAGCAGCTTCCCGAAGACAGGTATTTGTTGGCTACAGCTCCCAGTCCCAAGGCTATCGATTGTATGATCCCGTCAAGCGGGATGTGTACACTAGCCACGATGTGCGGTTTGTTGAGGTTCCAGCCATATCAACGGGTGAGGAGCATCCCGTTCTTGGAGATCCAAGGGAGAGTTGGGCTCCTGCTACAGTTCCACTGGAGCCCATGCCTTTTGATTATGATTCTGTTTCTGACAGAGAGTCTACTGTTCCACTGGACATCCTTGTGGAGTTACCACCGGTGGATATTCCTGAGTCTTCTGTTGATGGAGAGAGACGAGGGGAGGTTCGGCCTCCTAGTCGCTGGGCCCGTGACACACTCCGTGATTCAGGGATCGAGGGGGTTCCTGAGGAGTGGGGACCGCAGATTGTCCGCGGCGGTCACGGCGGCATCAGGCACATTCTACGGAGCTTGTTTGCTCTAACTATTGTTTGATGACCCGTGTTATGCAGGATCGAGAGCCCACCTCCGTGAAGGAGGCTTTACAGTCCGTACCATGGAAGAAAGCTATGGAAGCCGAGTTGGAGGCTATTGAGAGGAATGGCACTTGGTCACTCGTGCCCCGCCCCCCGAATAAGAAGGTGATTGGTGTCAAGTGGGTCTTCAAGACCAAATACCTTAGCGATGGTTCTTTGGATAAGCACAAGGCTCGCCTTGTTGCTAAAGGTTTTGCACAACGCCGAGGGATTGACTGTCATGATACTTTTGCCCCCACAGCTCGTATGGCGACCATTAGAGCTGTTCTTGCCTTGGCTGGCCATAGGAGATGGCCTGTTTACCAGTTGGATGTGAAGTCGGCCTTCCTCAATGGTGATTTGAAGGAGGAGATCTATGTTGAGCAGCCTCCTGGCTTTGGATCTTCAGATGGGAAAGTCTACAGGTTGAAGAAGGCCTTGTATGGCCTCAAGCAGGCTCCGCGTGCATGGAATGAGAAGATTGATTCGTTTCTCCAGTCTCAGTTGGGATATCGGCGTTCCAAGGCCGATCCGCAGCTTTATGTTCACACTTCCGAGGATGGTTGTGTGCTTTTTGTATTATATGTTGATGATTTGATTGTCACAAGTGATGATGCACAGCAGGTCCAAGAGACGAAGTCAGCTTTACATCGGACGTTCGAGATGACAGACTTGGGTATACTCCATTTCTTTTTGGGCCATGAGATTTATCAGTCTCAGAGGGGGATCTTCATCTCTCAACAGAGATATGTACAGGAGCTCTTGGTGTCTTTTGAGATGGAGGATTGTCGGGCCCTTTCTACTCCTATGGATCCGAACTGGAGGGCCACTTCCCATTCAACTTCTCCTTTGGCGGATGCTTCCCGCTATCGTCAGTTGATTGGGTCCTTGATTTGGCTTCTCAACACTAGGGTTGATCTTTGTTTTGTTGTTGGGCTCTTGGCAGGGTTCATGAGTGAACCTAAGACGGTGCATTGGCAGGCTGCTCAGAGGATACTTCGGTATTTGAGGGGGACGTCTGATTTAGGGATTCATTACCCTGCAGGGACAGATGGTTCAGATCTTGTACTTGCAGGTTGGAGCGACTCGGATTGGGCCGGTGATGTGGACCACAGGCGGTCTACTACAGGTTACTGTTTTACCTTGGGTGCAGGTGTTATCTCATGGAGTAGCAAGAAGCAGCCCACGGTAGCCCTTTCGTCTATTGAGGCGGAGTATCGGGCCGTGTCTTCCACCACATGTGAGGCTGTGTGGCTTCGGAGATTATTGGAGGAGCTTGGGTGCCCCTAGACTCGTCCTACTTTGCTGCAATGTGACAATGAGAGTTGCATTGCCTTGGCACGGAACCCTGTTTTTCATGCCTGGACGAAGCACATTGAGATCCAGTACCACTTCATCAGAGAGAAGCTTCTGGATGAGACCATCACTGTGGAGTACTGCAAGACGGAGGACAATTTTGGGGATTTGTTTACGAAGGCACTTCCCCAGGCTCTACTTCGGAGACATTCCAGATCCCTCAGGCTTCTGCCCTGCCCCGGCTCTGAGAGGGGATGTTAGAGATCATAGCCAGGCTGGGCAGGTGTGCAGTGTGCAGTCGGACAGGTAGTCGGACTGCACAGTCGGACTGCCACGTGGCAGTCCAACCAGTGCAGTCAGTCGGCTGCATTTAATGCAGCCGACAGGATATTTTTCTGCGCCCTGTTTTTTTGGCAGATTCTGGCTATAAATAGCCGACATCCCCAGCAGTCTCCTACACTTCTCTGCTCGCAGATTACAGACCGGTGACACTCGCAGATTCCGTCTCTGTTCGCAGATTTCAGACAGGAGACAGTGCAGACTGCAGCGGACTTCGAGGTGAACAGCAAGTTGCATCGTCGAGGTGGAGACACGCAGTCCAGCGCACTGCACCCGTGTATATATCTGTATATCTTTGTATTCAGCACACTTTATACAGTAGATCTTCATCTTCCACTGTCTCTTTCTCTCTCTTCTCTCTCTGCGTTCTCTCTCTCTCTCAGTCCTACACTTCCACACTGCTGCACTTTGACACTCGTTGGGAGGCAACTTGTAAATTTGGACGAGACTCGCATCTTCAAATGTCTCTATGGAGACAATGTGGGCCTTTGTATACCAATCGGACATGCCCTTTGGTGTTGAGAACGATGTTGACTATGATGGTTGATTGGTGGCCTCTCCACTACCCCTTTTGAGGCTTGCCATTATCCTCTCTCTCTTGTTGGGGGTTGCTCGATTAAGGGGCGGGGATTTGAGTCTTAGCTTTTGGTATTGTGCTTCTTGCCTTTGATCAACACTTGTTGTCAAAGTGGCCAGCCTTCTGAGAATATTGACAATATCGACTTCTCTTCGGTACATTTTGCTAGAGATGATTGGGAGTTTCCTTGGGTCTCACTGGCTTGATTTTGATTTTGATTTGGATTTTGATTGGAGTTTTGATTTTGTTTGCCCTTTTCTTGCTATCCCTTCTGCGAAGAAGTAATGAGGCCTTCCTCTGGAGAGAGTAAACTATGAAATTGATCGAATAGCCAAGTGCAATGTAGTAGTTGACAGTCAAATTCATAGAATGTCGACATAGTGGGCTATGAGATCACCTGTTTCACAAAATGGAAGTATTATTTTGTAGTATTTCTGTGGCAGCTTGTCAAGAAACTATGTGACCTAATCGTTCGAGGATTTAGGAGCTCCCGTGGTGTTGAGCTAAAATATGCATTACTTGTTGATTAGCCCCTTAAACAGCCCCAAAACACACTAAAAATGCTCTTTTAGAGTAAAACCCTAAAACGAGAAGCGGTTCGAGAGAGTTCAGTGGAAACCCTAAAATGAGGAGCTGTTCGAGAAAGTTTAGTAGAGACCCTAATTTTTGGGGCGCCCTTCCACATCTTTAAATAGGCAGGCTGCCCCCATTCAGCAATCATCCTTGTTTTGCAGGTTACACCAGCCCACACACCCTTTGCTGCTGTTGGCGCCCAGTTTCGAGCCTATAGCCCGTCTCCATCTGCTGTCCAGCCATCATCGATTGCAGCCACATCATCTTCAGCCTGTCCATTGCTGTAGGCGACAACTCTCAGCTGCTGGCGACTGCTTCAAACTGTCCCAAACTACTGCTCAGCTTGCTGTCCATCATCTCCAGGGTCAGTCCAGCTTGCGTTTTCAGCATTGCAGGCCCTGACATTCTCAGACACTGTTTCAGCCTGCTGTTTACAGTAGATTGTGCACAATTTCCAGCCCCCGATCAGTGGTACACTGCTGCGTTTACTAGTTTCCAGCCTCCAGACTGCTGCGTTTTGGTGAGCAGCCTGCTGCCATTCACTATTCAGCACTCCTACACTCCGACTGGTGGTCACAGACTTGGGATCCGTCTTCGGTGGACATCACACTCCGACATTGCTCTGCCCTTGAGCACACTGTACACTTTGTGTGTCCTCAGTGCAAACCCTAGCAGCTTCCTTAACATGGTATCAGAGCCGGTGCTCTTGTAAAGAGTATCCTGCGGATATTGTTGAGAGCTAGTCTTTGTGCAAGGCAGACAATACGACTTGTAACCGAATCACAATGTCGCAGGCACCTTCTTCTCCAGTTCCTATGATGTCTTAGCAGGCTTCTCTATCATTGGAGGTCGTGAGACGGCATTATGGACTTGGTGAGGAGGACGATACTCCACCTTCACCAGATTTCACTAACATGACAGAGGACTTTGAGGAGTACTATCGCAACAAGTACGGTGATGTTTACACCCCTCCTACCAGTTTTGGTACCACATTTGGACCGGTTGGTGAGGCTGGCCATGCATGAATCAAAACCCTTGTCTGTTTCTTCTTTTGAGGTACAGGATCTGGATGGCTTTGCGTATGCGAACTTCAATAGAGAGGGCTCACGAAGCAGACAAAATTGAGGGACATCTACAACTTCTGTTTCATTTGAGCATATCACACACGCTTCTCACTTTCCTCCCATCCCACCCTCTTCTATATCACATCTCTCATCATCTTTTCAAAACCTTGGATTACACTCCACATCTTCATCACACACCCCAGGGGTTGGATCTTCCATTTCCGCTCCTAGTATCTTTTTCTTCTCCACCCCATTCTCTACCTCTTTGCACCATGGTACTTCGTTAGGGGGAACGCCATCCTTTAACACAGTGCCTCTCACCTTTCAGCACATGAGCACACTCATAACTCTTGGGACGACTGTGATGGACATCCCCCTCACTATCCCCAGCTTTACATCTCCCATGACCACTCATACGCAGGGGTTTCAATCCTCAGCTTATGGTGCGTCTTCACACTCTCCTTGGGTTACGCCTACGCAGGGATTCCCATCTTCTGCTCCTCGTGTTCCCACCCCACCTCCTTGGGTTTCTCATGTGACTACCATGCCCATGTCTAGTCAACCCATCCCTACCTTTGGATCCACCTTGCACACTACCCGCATGCCTGGTGGCCACTCTGGGGCCCATTTCCAAGTGTACTCCACTTTCCCATCCTACCCACACTACACTTTTTCACACTATCCATATCCGAGCACTACCACTCTTCTTGCAACAGCCAAGAATGCCTTCACGGATAAGACACGTTTTAACAGGTCAAATTTCACCACTTGGTCTAATTTCATGCAACAAGTGCTTGAGTCTCAGGGTCTTTGGGACCTCATCATTGGTCTAGAGCCTATGCCGGACCCTCGACTAGCTCACCCTGATTACATCCGTCAATGGAGAGTCCGCAATGCCACAGCCAATGTTGAGCTGATGCAGGGATTGCTTCCTGAGTTTCACTCTCAGTTGTAGCACTTTCCGCTCGCGTCAGAGTGTTGGAGTCATCTTCTCGACCGCTATGCAGCTTGCGATCGTACTCGGCGCATCAATCTCGACTTTGAGATTCAAGAGTTCTCTATTAAGGAAGGGGATGATCTGAATGACAAGCTGGTTGAATATAGGCGGTTACTTGTCGAGTTCGCCACTACTGGCTCTCCAAAGTTAGCTGATGATCAGGTTATATTCTTCTTGAATAAGTTGCTCGAAAAGTATTTCAATTTCATTCAATACATCATCTCCCAACCTAGATTGCCAACCTTCTACGAGTTTAAGCGCCAGTTCTTGCGTTACGCGAGGCTGCATGATCAAGTCCACAAGAAATCCTCATCCCAGTCTTATTCAGAGTAGAGGGGGTTGGTTGTCTCTTCATCGGGAGGGAAAACCACCAGTGGCAAGATCTCGCAAGATGCGAACGCAAGCCAAAGGGTGACTCCTCTTCCTCAGATGGAATCAAAGAATCTAGATCTATCTGGCAGCAACTCCCTAAGAAAAGCCGGTTTTGCACACACTGCTAGAGAGCAGGCCATGTGGACGAGGAGTGTCGCTCCAAGGCCCAAGGTCTTCCACCTAAAAAGCCTAAGCAAACCGCTGTGACTGCATAATCGAGTGGGATTACGTCTTCCGTTCCTGCTTCATCTGCTCCTTCAGCACACTGCCGTTGTTGCTGGACATGTGGCTTGAGTATAGCCTCAACAACCCATCTCTTTCACTACCCCTGAGGGACTGGCTGATTGGTCTGCAGGTTCCGATCCCGTTGCACTTCATGTATCTATCTCATCTTCCTCCCCATCTCGTCAGGCGTTCCCTTGGCAGAGCCCTGCTAGTGGACGTACGCGATGGTGGCCGCCTTCTTAGACTAGCATGTCTCTAGGTCCTTTCGGATATCCTAGGTCAGTCTAGCATTCATTTTTCGCACTCTTAGAGTTGGGCCCATAGGATTCTTTATTCTTCGCTTTTCCATTCTTTTGACTTCCTCTACACTTACTCATACACATCCACATCATTACATTTACTTTGTGTTAGATTTTCTTTCTATTTTGTTTTGCTTTGGAGCATCTCACCACTAGCCTCTTTGTTTGTAGATTCTCATTTCTTTTGTAGGGTTTTGTCTTTCAGTGTAAGGCTAACTTGCAGATTGCTTTGGTCCTACCTGGGCTAGAGACGTGGGGATGCGCACCGTTCCTTTCATGGTTTCATCATCCTAGGAGTGCTTGCTCTTCTTCCAGCATGGCAGTTTCCCCTCCCGAGGCTGATCATGCAGCATCTCTCTCGATGCTATCATGGCGGTGACTTCTATCTTGCTCTTCTAGCGGGGTGCTTCATCCACTTCATCTTCTTTCATTCCGTATGGTTCTCGGCACCATATGAAGACCGACATCAGGCTTCTCTTTCTTCTTCGGCATCTACATCTAGGTTGAGAGGGGGTTGCTACCCTTCTTGGTATTCGACGGCGGGCTTCAGCACTTTGTCTTCGACATCGGCTTCTTCTCCCTGTTGTACCTTACCCTTTGCATTGCATGATTTCATTATCTTTGTATTAGGGTGCTTGGGCAAGTGAACAATTTTCCCATGAGGAACACTGTCCAAGTGACACCTCCTGCATGCGCATTCTTCAGCATGTAGCATACTTTGCATCTCATTGTGCAGAGCGCCACTTGAGCGGATCCTAAGCTGTTTCCATCGGCGGTTGTTGTTACCACACCACCATTCTTCTTCATCACATGGATACTCATCACCTATTTTTTCTCGTCATCGACACCCTGAGTGATTGGGTTAGCTTGTACTGTTTTGTGATGTGTTGGGTGTACCCTCCCTACTCCCATCTTCTGGGTGACTTTTACTCAATCGGCCGTATCCCATCAAATTTACTTCACTTATTCAAAAAAAAGAAAGAAAAAACATTCCATGTAGTTTCATCCGTCTTTGTAGGGCTTGGTAGGCCATTGGGCAGCCGACGTGTACCCTTTGTCCGATACCCTGCCCTCTCTGGGGTGACTACTTGGATTCCCTTGGTACGATAACCATCGCCTTTGTAGTCTTGATAGGTCACTGGGCAGCCGACGTGCACCCTTTCTTTGATGCCTTGGCTGCTTTGGGGTGGGATGCCTTGGGATACATAAACATCACAATGGCTGGCCTAACCTTTCAGCTCAGTTTTGGGCCTGAGAGGGGGTGTTGAGCTAGAATATGCATTACTTGTTGATTAGCCCCTTAAACAGCCCCAAAACACACTAAAAATGCTCTTTTAGAGTAAAACCCTAAAACGAGAAGCGGTTCGAGAGAGTTCAGTGGAAACCCTAAAATGAGGAGCTGTTCGAGAAAGTTTAGTAGAGACCCTAATTTTTGGGGCGCCCTTCCACATCTATAAATAGGCAGGCTGCCCCCATTCAACAATCATCCTTGTTTTGCAGGTTACACCAGCCCACACACCCTTTGCTGCTGTTGGCGCCCAGTTTCGAGCCTGCAGCCCGCCTCCATCTGCTGTCCAACCATCATCGACTGCAGCCACATCATCTTCAGCCTATCCATTGCTGTATGCGACAGCTCTCAGGTGCTGGCGACTGCTTCAAACTGACCCAGACTGCTGTTCAACCTGTTGTCCATTATCTCCAGGGTCAGCCAGCCTGCGTTTTTAGCATTGCAGGTCTTGACACTCTCAGACACTGTTTCAGCCTGCTGTTTACAGCAGACTGTGCACAGTTTCCAGCCCCCGATGGGTAGTACACTGCTGCGTTTACCAGTTTCCAGCCTCCAGACTGCTGCGTTTTGGTGACCAGCCTGCTGTCATTCACTATTCAGCACTTCTACACTCCGATTGGTGGTCACAGACTTGGAATCCGTCTTCGGTGGATGTCACACTCCGACATTGCTCTGCCCTTGCACACTGTACACTTTGTGTGTCCTCAGTGTAAACCCTAGTAGCTTCCTTCACACGTGGTAGAGAACTTGAGGAGAAGTCAATCCCGATTAGTGATTTTAAAGTTTTGGAGCTTATGATCCAAATTGATGCGTAGGTTCTATCCCCAGCCACATATTGATTAGTCAAGTGTGCCCAAAATGACTCTTGTCATTAAAGGCATGCTTGATTGATGAGAAGGAAGAACCATTAGGTGTCGGATAAGTGGAATAAGATGGATAAGAAGGAGATGGTGGAGAAAGTGAGTAGGTAGAAACAGGCTAAAAATGTCCAATGGGTGTTGATTCATATAGAGACATTGGAATATGAATGTTTCCATAAAGTGTCGGCGCAGGTGGAGGCACCAAAATATGCAAGCCTTGTCTAAATGTCTGCTGGGGCACATCAAGATTGCTAGAAGGCCCACTAGGTAATGCCATGGAGGCAAATTGTGATATCAACTTATCCACACTCGGTAATGGCTAGGTGGCTTTCCAGGCCATGAAAATCCTAACTGTGTGTATATAGGAGGATGAATCTCTATCATGGAGATACCACTTGACTGAGAAAAAGACAAGGTCTTGAAGGCTGTGTCTAAGGATGGACCTCCTAGTGGGATGCGTGAGAATATGAAAGGTGCACTTAATGGAGGCTCGAAGGAAGGTACAGTGGAACTAGTGGGTGGGAGATAAAATGGATTTGTTATTGATGTAGTAGTGGGAAATATGTTAGGTTCCTTTTGTCCATTAAATGTAAGTGGTGATTCACCAAAATCAAATATGACATATAAGAGTAAAAGGAAAAGATGAAGAAGGAGCACTCTTTGATGAATCTTGCAACTTTTGTTTACCTTTTTTTGAGTTCAAATGGAATGATCTATCTTCTTCAGGGCTTATGAACCAATTCTTGGTTTGAATAGATCCTTCATTCTAAGCATCACCAATATCTTTCGGAAAAGAGGAAGTAAATTCAAAAGATTGAGAAGTGTGGTTTTGCGTATCTAACATAGGAGTGAATGAAGATGGAGATGTGTATGGCATAGAACAAAGTGGCAAAGAAGTGCAGGGTGTAGATGTAGATGGGATGGGTAGAGAGAAAAATGGTTTGTATTCCATGTGAGTTTCCACTTCAAGATGGCTAGTTCTTTGTGGAGCTTTTGTTCTTCTTGCAAAATCATTAGATCGGTGTACCGAATCTAAAGGAAAATACTCAAAATGTACCTTTAATCTGTTGTTGAGCTCAATATATAAGGATGAGATTGTATTTTGCTCATGAGGTCTCATATTATAGACCCCATGGTAGTTCAAAGTCTCTCCGGCCATGTCGGAAGTTGGAGGAGCAAGGTATGAGGCTCACTCTGTCTCATTTCTCAATGTGTTAGACTTCGGAGCATCATGATGTGGTGAAGATGTGTTCGAAGTCATCTTGCCCTCTTGTTATTCTTGCTTCTTGTGAAGGGCTTTCAGATCAAAGGTCTAGGTTTCTTTGGAGAGGTCCTCGCTTTGATACCATGTAAAGAAATATCCCAAGACAGAAACATAAATGAAAGCATATGACAAAGCATTAACTCGACGGAACATAGTTAGGGTTAGGATACCTTAGAGACAATGAACATAGTGATAATTTGAATGAATGAATAAATATAATATAATACTTGTGCATCAAACAAACCGTGCAAGGAATGCAAATTGTACCCTAAACTCTCGTGTCTTGAGGACCGAGGCAAAGATAATGAGTTGGAGAGTGTGTTGTACTCCTCATGGATGTCAAAATGCAGCAAGGCAGTCTTTTGTATGTTGGACAACATCAAATATAGCAAACAATGATGCTGTGTCGGAGAGGTAGAAGAGAGAGAAATCTGCAAAATGTAGCCTCGTGAGGTGTGAACAAGAGCTGGCCGTAGTAGACAGTACCAAATGCAATAAGTAGGTTGGTTGCCAAGCTTAAATGTAGCATCTTGAGATACGTGCAGTAGCAAGTAGCAGCAATAGAGTGTGTGTCATGAGGACATGTATTTTTGAAACCTCACTTAACATGTGGATTAATTTTAATCACATGATTAAGTAAATGATGCACATATGAGGTGCAACTGGGGTTAAAGTAAATTCACGAGCTTGGGACCTGAAGAAATCACGGAATGTCAAAGGAAAAAGTTGCTATATGTTATGCCGCACAGGTACTTGGTGGTATCTGGTGCGAGTTGTTGGCCTAGGTCATCCATTTGGCCATAAGTGTCAGTTAATGACACTAGAGAAGTGGCGTTTAATGGTATCTAAAGCCAATCTGATGGTCAAAGATGGCGCAGAGACACTCGGGAATGGAAGTTGCCTAGCCAATATAATTATTGGCCAGTCAGATTATTTTTCAAGGCATCGAAATAATTCTTAGATTAATTTTTAATATTTTAAGATTATAAATTAATATTTAATTATAAAAAATGTTGAAAAAACGATTTGGGAAGGCTACCACTTGTGAAAAATGGCCATGCAAGATTGAAAAACGTCTTTAGAGGCTGGAGAGAGGCATTTCTATAAATTCAACTTGCAAGAGAGAGGGAGAAAAGGTTGCTGGTCTGATTTGCAGCCATTGGAGGACTTTCTGAGGCAGCTAGGGGCAAAATAGATTGAAGACTTGCTGGTCACTTTGGACAGCAAGGGGAGTTGAAATACTGAAAGGGATTGGGAGAATCCCATTGGATTTACCACCCTATCCGAGGAGGAAGCTTGGTTTCATGGTTCCATTGGTGGGATACCGCTCAATCTCTTGATTTGGTGGGCCCGAGGTGCCTGATTGTTGCAAGCCAAAGCTTTGTGCTAGTGCTGATTTTTACTCTCAGTTGAGAAATTACAGCAATATGTCTTCATACAGTGAGATGGACTCAAGCAGTGATGATGCCTCTCAGTATGAACGTTCACATGGGAATGAAGGAAATGCAATGCTTGACCTTGGACAAGGCTCAGACCATGGACAGTAAGCTGAAAATGTTGCTATTGGGCAAGATGCACGGCCTTCAGGGCATAAGGAGGCCGATGACCAACAAAGTGAAGAGGAATTTGATGACCAGTTCAAGAATCGGATGAGGACATCAGCAAATCTCTTTTCTGAATTGGCAAAGGATCCTCAATTTACTTGATTTTTGAATGCTCCAAAGAAGGACAGCGAAGGCAAGAAGAAGAAGACGTCCTCTATACCTTCGGGACAGCAAAATGCACCAAAGAGAATGCCAAACCCTTCATTTGAAGCTCCCAAAGATGCTAATGAAATAAAACAATTGGTACCTACAAGGCAAGGAATGCAAATGCAAGGCCATCACGGAAGTGCCATTTCAATGGATCTTGGACAGCCAAGCGAGCATGCTATGATGGGGCAGCCAAGATATTTTGGTGGAAGCACGATTTTTCATGCTATGGTTGGACAAGGACCGCATACAGAATGTATGGCACAAATCCCTATGGTATACAACAATCAATGCATGGAGTGCAAGGCCCAATGTATTCGGGTATGGCTAGAAATATGCAAAACCCTATGTATGGCAGTATTGGCTTGATGCTTGGGGCACAAAGTAGCATGTTTGGTATTGCATTTGCACCCCCGAATGCTTATGGGGCTCAAGGAATGAATGTTGGTTATGCAAATGCTCGATTTCACATTGGTTTTGATGTGAATTCAGCAAATGCACCCTTTTTGCAGCAGCTAGTGTATGAGAACTTGACACCCAAAGGGGTAGCAAAAGACTATGATGAGGGTGGAAAAGGAGTGAAGTTTTAGTCATTCAGCGGTGTACAAGGTTGAAAGCTTTGACTTTCTTTCAGCAGTTTTATGCAGCCTATTCAGAGGGGAACTTCACGGAGTCCTCAAAGATTCGAAAGGCAGTTAATTTCTTGAAAGGGAATGCATTATAGTGGTGGTCCACTCTTTTGATGCAAGGTAGAGCACCGTCAACGTGGGTACAATTCAAGCAAATGTTTGCATTGAATTGGTTGACAAGTACCTTTGAGGTGGACATCATGACAGCTTGGAATAAGCTGGATGCTAAGTAATGTAAGAATTTGGACCAACATAATAAGAAGTTTTGGGATGCATTGCTGCCTATTACTTCTTATTGCCTCGTACCTCTTCACGAGCAAGTAGAAAAATATGTTTGTGGGCTACCCAAAGGAATCAGGGATTTTTGTATTAAATCCACCGTGTCTAGCATGTCTCAGCTTATAGAGACTCTTGCTACAGTTGATGCTTTGCTGCGTGGGAAGGATTCATGCTTCCTAGAGAGTGGGGATAAGCCGAATAAAAAGCTGTTTAAGGCCGAGAAAAGGGGCAGATCTGAATATCAGCCTAAAAAGAGGCTAAAACAACACAGAAAGGGCTCGAAAACATTGGCACAACGTAGGGAATTGATGGCTGCAAATAAATGTTTTATTTGTGAACAGGAGGGTCACATTGCAAGGGACTATCCCAATAGGCAGCAAGCTGGAAAATCAGAAAATCAGGGAGATTCTAAAGGAAAGAAGCCTAAAACATCAGTAGGATTGGTGTTCGATGTTGTTAGTGATCAGCCCAATGATGATGCTACTGAGTTGTGTAAAGCATGGGGTAAAATTAGGGATCAACATGCATTGATTTTCTTTGATAATGGTGCACGAGCCAACTTCATCTCTGTTGACATGGCCGCCCGTCTAGGCATTAGAGAGGATGAGATGGGACCCATGGGGAAGTTGGAATGGCATGCAAAGGCCATGCAGAGCCTATCACACCGCTCATTGGAAAGCTTTGGTTGCACATACAAGGATATGTGGACAATGAAGAGTTATTCATTGCTTCACTTGAGGGTTGTGATGTATTGCTTGGTATGTTGTGATGTCATTGTATGCATGCAGCGATTGATTCTTGTGCAAAAAAAATCACTATTCGGCAGAAGGGAAAGGTACTCACACTTGATGTAAAGTTGAAAGGTGAATCTGTCCCTGTTGTATCTACAGTTGCCATTTCTAAAGTAATGAAAAATCATTTTTCAGCGTACTTGGTTTTTACTAAGGATAAAGATGATAGTGAGAATGTTGAGAATATGTCTAAGTTAGAGAAGGATTGCATGTCATTTCTAAAAATGTATGCTGATTGCTTCTCTCAGTCACTTCCACGGCAGCTACCGCCTGAAAGGCTAGAAGATCATGGCATAGATCTTGTCCTTGGAAGTAGCCCATCTAATAAGCCACCCTACAAAGTTAGTGCAGCCCAATAGGAGGAGATTATGACTCAGGTAAATGAGCTGTTAGAAAGAAGGGTTGATTCAGCCTAGCTCATCTCCTTTTTTGTTCTCCAGTGCTTTTGGTACAGAAAAAGGATGGTTTATGGCGTATGTGCATTGATTATCGTACTTTGAACAAGATCACAATAAAGAATCGCTTTCCGATTCCTCGGATCGATGATGTTATGGATAGATTGCAAGACGTAACCATATTTAGCCGTATAGATTTGAAAAGTGGATATCATCAGATACGCATTAGACCAGAAGATGTGCCTAAGACAGCTTTTAGGACATCTTTTGGATTGTATGAGTTTCTTGTTATGCCTTTTGGACTTACGAATGCTCCTGTTACTTTTAATCGGATGATGGATCGTATCTTCAGGCCGCATAGAGGATTTGTGGGCACTTTCTTTGATGACATGATTGTCTATTCAAAGAACGAGACAGAGCATAGAAAACACTTGGATATGGTGTTCAATGAAGTGCATGACCATAGGCTGGTTATCAATGACAAGAAAAGTGAATTCTTCTTGCATGAAATCCACTTTTTGGGGCATATTGTATTGGCTGATGGTATTCGCATGGACCTTGCAAAGGTTGAAGCAATACAATCATGGCTACCTTCGAGGAATGTGCATGAGATCTGCAACTTCTTGGGTTTATGTTCTTACTACAGAAAGTATGTAGCGGGTTTGTCGAAATTGCATCTCCATTGTATGCCTTGCAGAAGAAGGATGTGTCATTTAGATGGACAACAGTGGAAATTTCAGCATTTGAAAAGTTGAAGAAAAAGATGACTTCAGATCCAGTGCTTGTGTTGCTTAATCTAAGGAAGCCATTCATAGTTCAATGTGATGCATGTGGTAACAACATTGGGGCTGTTCTTATGCAGGACGACCGAGTTGTGGCTTATGAGAGCTGAATTCTCCACTCTGCAGAAAAGAATTTGCAGGTCTATGAGAAAGAGCTCTTGGCTGTAATTCATGCACTGTCTACATGGAAACATTATTTGTTAGGGGCTGTTCTTATGCACGACAGCTGAGTTGTGGCTTATGGGAGCCGAATTCTCCACCGTGCAGAAAAGAATTTGCAGGTCTATGAGAAAGAGCTCTTGGCTGTAATTCATGCACTGTCTACGTGGAAACATTATTTGTTGGGGGCTGATTTTACAGTGCAGACAGACCATTAAACTTTGAGGTACTTTCTGGCACAGACAAAGTTGTCAGAGAAGCATATGAGATGGGCAAATTTTCTCTCTATGTTTCATTTTTAGATTGTACATATTGATGGTAAAAAGAATGTTGTGGTGATGCACTGTCACGTAAGCCACAAATTTCAACTGTCAGAATGGTTTATCACACTGAGTTGGATGCCATGAAAGAGCAATATGTTGCTGATTCGGACTTTGCTTATGTTTATGATCAGCTTTGCAATGGCCAAAGGCATGAACACTTTGTGCTAAGAGATGAATTTCTGATGATGCATGGACGACTATGTGTCACAAAGCAGTTAAGGCCTAGAGTTATCACTGAAAGTCATGCTCCTCCGTATGCAAGACACAGAGGTATTGATGCCACGGTCAAGGCAGTGGAGCATTTTTTTTATTGGTCAGCTTTGAGGCATGATGTAGAACAGTTTGTTAAGACATGCATCGTATGCCAAAAGATAAAGCACGATAGACAAAAGTTGCCAGCCCTTACCTATCCCAGATCGGCGTTGGCAGAGCATTGCAATGAACTTTATTTTTGAGCTTCCTAAGACACCTACAGGGAATGATGGGATATGGACTATCATTTGCAGGTTTAGCAAACAAGCCATTTCATTCCGGTGAGGAAGAAAATAAAGGCTGATCATATGGCACGATTGTTTTTGCAACACATCTTTAAATATCATGGTATGCCAGAGTCGATCATTAGTGATTGAGACCCTCGGATGACCAGTTTATTTTGGAAGGGCTTGTTTGAGAATATGGGTACCACGCTGAAATTCTTATCATCCTTCCATCTGCAGACAGATGGTCAGTCTGAGGAAGCAAATTCCATAGTATTAGATTTTTTAAGGTGCTATGTTTCAGACCACAAGACATAGTGGGAGCAGTATTTGCCCTTGTTTGAGTTTGCTTATAACAACACAGTGCATAGTTCTACGGGCAAAGCTCCATTTGAGGTGGTTGAGGGTGGCAAGAATGTACCACCTATTCTGCAAACTAAGGATAAGATCTTTGAGGATGATCCTTATGTGGAAAACTTGGATGTAGTCTATGCAAATATAAAATATGCACTTCAGAGATCGCAAGAAAAGCAAAAGAGGGCAGTTGATCGACATAGATGTGCTTTGCAGTTTGCAGAGGGTGATTATGTATTGTTGCGTTTTGAAAAGGTAAGGCTGAAAAAGATGAAAGGAAGAGAAAGATTGTATCCGAAGTTAAGTATGAGATACTGTGGGCCCTTTCAGGTGTTGGAGAAGATCAACGATGTGGCATATTGGTTGAAATTATCTCCACATTGGCGGATACACAATGCCTTCCATGTCAGTTTGTTGAGGCCTTTTCATGGTGATATGCCAGAGGATATGACTGTTGAAATTCAGCCTGAGGTTGAGGAGCTAGATGAGATTTTGGTACCTGAGCAGATTTTGGCACAAAAGGAAAGAAATGTCAAAGGTAAAGTTTTTAGGAGATACTTGGTGAAATTTCAGAATTATTCACTAATGGATGCCAAATGGATGGAAGAGGATAACTTAGCAGACTATCCTTAGTTGTTGCAGCTTTACCTAGATGCCTTTCAGTTAGAGCCGACTTTAGTTCGGGCTCCGTCAAGTTCAGCACGGCAAGGGCCCGGAGTATTACTTGATGCTCAAGGGGGAGGTAGCACATCCACTCCTCCAGTTATAGACAACTCTCGTATGTAGTGGATCTTGGATGTATTCAATATGCATTTCCACTCCTCCAGTTATGGACAACTCTCGTATGTAGTGGATCTCGGATGTATTCAACATGCATTCAAGGTACTGTGTTGACAGTATATTTGCCATGAGATCACTACTTAGTGTACTAGTCACCGTGAGATATATGCAGATGAGTATGAGTTTCATCCGGACACTGGAACTATACTTTTTGCATCAGCTTATGATAAATTTAGCATGAATTTTGCCTCAATTTTGAGACAAAAATTACGATCAGTTTCAGCTCAGTTTTTGATAAGCTTAAAAACCGTTTATGGTTACTTTTTGGATTAGTTGTGCATCAGTTTTTGCATAGATTTCTGGTCAGTTTTTGCAATGAGTTTGTGATCAATTTGAACTTTGGGGTCACATTTGAAACAGTTTGTGATCAGTTCTCAGATCAGCAAGTGATCAGTTTATTATCAGATTATGCTCAGTTTTCGATGGTTTACATCTAGTTCCATGGACAACAGTATATGTTATGATGCCATTGATGTTTTAGCCATGGTTTATGCTTGGTTATACTATGCTATGGTTTGGTTTTGCCAAATGAGTTGAGCTCATGAGAAATAGACATGTCACATGATAATCTGGCAATGTTTTTGAGATTCTTTGTGAGTCTTATGTTATGTTATGTTGGCTGGTAATTTTCAGCATATGTTGGGCATATGAAATGGTTGAACAGCAGTGCGCAATGTTGTATTGACTATGATGCCTTATGGAAATTCCAATGTAGTACTTTGCATTTGATGCATTTGGTAGTGCAATCAAGGACGATTGCAAAGATTTCAAGGGGGAGGGTTGTCATGAGGACATGCATTTTTGAAACCTCACTTAACATGTTGATTAATTTTTAATTATACGATTAAGTAAATGATGCACATGTGAGGTGTAGCTGGGGTTAAAATAAATTCGCGAGCCCGGGACCTGAAGAAATCACGGGATGTCAAAGGAAGAAGCTGCTATAAGTTATACCGCACAGGTACTTGGTGGTATCTGGTGCCAATTGTTGCCTTAGGTCATCCATTTGGTCATAAGTGTCAATTGGTGACACTAGAGAAGTGGCGTTTAATGGTATCTAATGCCAATCTGATGGTCAAAGATGGCACAGAGATACTCGAGAATGGAAGTTGCTTAGCCAATTTAATTATTGGCTAGCCAGATTGTTTTTCAGGGCATCGTAATAATTATTAGATTAATTTTTAGTATTTTAAGATTGAAAATTAATATTTAATTATGGAAAATATTGGAAAAACCATTTGGGAAGGCTGCCACTTGTGAAAAATGGCCATGCAAGACTGAAAAACGTCTTTAGAGGCTAGAGAGAGGCATTTCTATAAATTCAGCTTGCAAGAGAGAGGGAGGAGAGGTTGCTAGTCTGATTTGCAGCCATTGGAGGACCTTCTGAGGCAGCCAAGGGCAAAATAGATTGAAGACTTGCTGGTCACTTTGGACAGCAAGGGGAGTTGAAATACTGAAAGGGATTGGGAGAATCCCATTGGATTTACCACCCTATTCGAGGAGGAAGGCTGGTTTCAGGTTGTAGCGAGCATCAGAAGGCTTGAAATAGGCACCGCATAGATGTAGACAATGTTGCATAGTCTCAATTGAGATGTCCTCTATGAATAGGGCTGTGGGCAGCAAAGCTAGAGCATCTGAAACCTGCAAAAATGGGATTGGGCTGAATGGAGGGCAGCTTGCCTATTTATACCAAGTTTCTCGAATCTCTCCTTGTTTTAACTCTCTCGAACCACTCCCCATTTTAGGGTTTTTCATTAATGAAGCATTTTTGGGGTTGTTTAAGAGGCTAATTTGCATGTAATGCATATGTTAGCTCAACATTGGGATGGTATGGGTTGGTGGTATGGGATGCCAGCTCATGGGATGTGGTTGTGACCTCAAGTGCTGCTAGCTCCTAGGCTCGGGGTCAGCCTGTTTGGCCCTATGGTTAGGAGGTTAGTCTGATGTTTCGTCCCTTTTTGTTTGTGGATATGGCTTATGCCATCTCTCGTGTGCATGTTGGCTCGTAGGTGGGTGTTTTTGATGTGACTTGCAAAACAAGGATGGGCTGAATGTTGGGAAGCTTGTCTATTTGTAAATGGATGATGGTAGCCCAGAATTGGATAACTGACTGACCAGTTTCCTTCATTGGAAAAGTTTGTTCTAGGGAGCCATGAGAGTGATGCTTCCCAAATGCATGGCTAGTCTCAATACCAGCTATGTAGATTGGTTATTTGGTTCACCAGTTTGGGTATGGAGGAGTTGGAGGTCATATGGAATTGAAATCACTAGCAAAGACTACATGATGCATGGATACACTTGTTGAAAATCTACGGGTCACAAAGTTCCGTTTAGCTTTGTTCTGGAACAGAGTGAGGAAAGAAGGTCGGCTTCTCTTAGTCAATTTTGGTGCATGCCTGAGTCAAAAGCAACAGATTGAAATGTGATATTAAGCTATCGGCATGGAGGAAGGCACTTGTGAGTCGGTCACTGACCATGGAAGTGAACCATCTTTAGATATGATGAACAGAGATATCACAGGAACTGTGTTCAATTTTTCTTAAGCATAGAACAGCTGAAAGAATATCAGTTATCCATTCTGTGCTTTTTAACTGAAATTTGGAGTCCATCAGATCTATACTTATGATTAATGTAGTGCTTATTCATGTGCAAGCTCTGGAAGCTACATTTTGTTAAGTTAGGAACCGAAACTTTGCTGCAGGGAACTCTGGTGACAAAAATAAAAATCAACCAAAAGGAGAGAGAAGGAATTGCTGAGAAAAGAAGGGGGAAAAGAGGCCCTTCTAGTGTCTGGGGATCTGGGTCAGCTGGAATGTTATGTGCAATAGCAGCAATTTCTGGTCTGGGAGGTCCAACGTCTTCTTACCTATGGCAACTTGGGTTTGTAGCAAGTTTTGCAACCAAACTCAGTGACACTGTCTCAAGTGAAATAGGGAAAGCCTTTGGAAAGACAACGTAAGGCTTTTTATGGGAAAGCAGGTTTTTGCTGATTGATGCAGCTAGTTGAATCTCTGTGTTTATTTCTTACAGTTGTGGATTTTAGACAAACATTTACTTTCTTTTGCAGTTATCTTGTGACGACATTTAAGATGGTGCCGAGAGGTACAGAGGGAGCTATCAGTATTGAGGGGACATTAGCCGGTCTCAGTGCCTCTACTGTCTTCTCAGCCCTGGCTTATTTTGTCCATGAGGTCTGAATTTAATTGTAAAGTGTAATTGTCTAATATACACCTTTTTTTATTCTCTTCTTTATTAGTGGTGTAACTTTAGCACTTTAATAACGGCAGATCAATTCCCAGGAGGTGGTGGTATGTGTAGTTTCATCACAAATTGCGAATATTTTTGAAAGTTACATTGGGGCAAAGATACAAGACAAGCCAGGCTTTGAGTGGGTATGTTTTCTGTCAGCCATTTTGATAGCTGAAGTTTGTTTTTACCTGGTAGGCCATTGTTCTCTCTCTCTTTCTTTTCCTGTCATGGCAATTAGATGTACAAATGGTTGTCTAGTCAATTGCACAAGCCATATGCAGAGCTGAGAAAAAAGACCAAAAAAGTCACATATCACCAGCCAAAAAAAAAAAAGAAACTTTGTTGAAGCCCCATCTTGAACATGAAAAGTTCATGCACTATCTTGCATGAAAATTCCTAGAGTTTGGAATTTTCTGATGCCATAGAGTAGCCAGATCACAAATAACGACACCCATTGATATCATAGAAGCCACTTGTAGTAATAATAAGCCTCTAGTTTGTCAGACATGACCATGAATACTAGAAGCCATGTTGAAAATAAAGGCATTTCTAGTATGCCAAATGTGCACTTTCTTCCTCTGTTGTTGCCAAGTTTTTCTCAGCTTCTGGTGAGTGGTACACTGTTGCATTTATTAGATTTAGCCTTGAGACTACTGTGTTTTGGTTTCTAGCTTGAGGATTTAGCCATTATTTAATGGCCAACTGGTTGTCAGAATTATTCTATTTGCTGGCTGACCTGATACAGATATTGGCATATTTTGTGCCTATTTATTTAGTGGCTTGCTCCTCCTTAGTTATTCATCACTTGCAGCCTTCTAGAGAAAGTTTTGTTGGAGAGAGGGAGTTAGTGCTAGTGCCCACACAGCTGATGATTCACTGTTGTACACAACTATCTCATGTCTTGGTATATGGATTTCATTTCTTGAGCATACTTCTGAGTTCTCTCTTTGCAATGTTCTTGTGTTCTTTTGTTTCTCTCCTTTCTTGCTGTCTCTCGTGTTATGCAGTCTATTACAATAGTCTTCTATGCTTTCATCATTGCACCCACTTTTAACATGGCATCAGACATCGGTGTTAGGTATTGGCATGTTGTTTTTTGTTAGTGTAGGTCTGCCAACTGCTGATTCTAATATTTCCTAATTGTCCTGTCCAAGTGACCTGATTTTGATGCAAAATGGCTTGTTTCCATCCTCTGTTGCTTGCATTTTGAATTTCTACATTATTATATTGCTGTGCAGCCTGTATGTAATACTTCTACTCACTGCATTTTGCTGTTCAGCATTTGCATTTTCAGTTTTGTTCCTCATTGCAGGTTGGGCGAGACTGATTTCCCAAGCTCTATTGGCTTCATTTGATCAGATTTTCCTGTTTCAACAGTCGTTTTCTGATCAGCTCCTCTCTACACTGGCTGTGAACTTGTGATCTGTGCAGTCTGTGCAGTGTTGGGTTGTTCTCTCTCTTTGTTTTTCTACTTTCCTTTAACTTCTCATTCTATCCTCTCCAAATGGCACCTCCTTGTTGCTCTACTCATGATAAACTTCATGGCCTTGACTATCTTACATGGAGTGATGTTATGAAAACATAATTTGTGCAGAGCTAATTATGGTACATGCTTTCAAGAACTGTTGTGCAACTGCAGACTCCAAACGTTTTTCAAAATGATTGGGATCATGATAACCATGAGGATCTTGCGTTTACATGGGATTGAGATGATGCTTGTGCGTATTTCACTCTTCTTCAATGCATTTTTCTACGCTCGGTCACCTCCTGCAAGATAGCTTTAGTGCTATGGGAGAAGCTTCAAATGTTGTATGAGGCTCCATCGACCATGTGTGTAGTGACCCTCTACAATCAGCTCTATCAAATGAAGTTTGAGTCGAAGGATACTATTTAGTCTTTCTTACGTCGTGCTACATAGGTACAAAATCAACTTCAGCACATGCAGTTTGGCTTCCAATGGCTTATCTAGTGGAGATTGTACTCTATAAGCTTCCTCAAGGGTTTCATAGAGTTACAAGTAGCCAATGCTTTGAGGGCTTAAACATCTTCGTAGCTAGTGAGCTTCACTCATATATCCTTGATGTTGCTTAAGCATGAGGCATCTCTGAGGTTATAGGGAAGGCTTCCATCATGTTGTAGCTTTCAGAGAGGAACGATAGAAAGATGTCGAAGGCCTAGAGTTATCATTGTGGTAAGAAGGGACACCTACATTAGGATTGCAAGGAGTTTGAAAGAAGGAGAAAAACAAGAAGCAGAGTATGGACTCCTCTTCGAGTCATCCTTATCCTCCTCTGACTCCAATTTGGATCCTCTGGCCAAGGTGTAGATCAAGGTATGGAAGGGCTCATCTTTTGCCAAGAGAAGGAAGAACTTAGCTGCCCTTGCTTTTGCTGCTTTCTAGTGCTAGCGACTCTCCATTGTTAGAGGGAATATGTGAGGGTGGTGAGGTGGGGCCATAGAGCCCCATCTGTGCAAGTATATAGGTGCAAAGAATCTAGGAAGGGACTTTTATTTCACATCGATCAACTTTCGACTTGTTTTGAAATCTCGGAGCTGCGATTGACATCTAAGTTCATGATAGGATGTTTCTAGATAGAGAGCAAGATTGGAGCTCACATGAGGGGACAATTTGATGGTTTGATCGAAGGCGTGGAATCCATGGTTACATATGATCAGAGGCATTGCTGACAGGATGGTCATATATGCTACTGTGAGGCATCGTTGAGACAAACATAGAGGGTTGCTATGATTCTTCTTCATTTTAAGGAGCTAGTAGGATCAAATCGACATTAGGTTCTCTTCGAGGTAGTTTGGTGTTGGCTTGATTACCCATTGCTTGAGTATCCATGGTTCTATAACGTTGGTTATTGTTGTCTAGACTATGTTGAGTCATTATCCTTATATTATATCAAATTACTTGTGATCTAAGAGAGTTTTAGTAGTTTAGTCAGCTTATGTGTGAGCTTGCGCTAGTTTAGTGGGTTGGGCACAATAGTTTATTTTGTGCATTTTTTCAAGGTTTGTTTTTGAGGATTTAGCCATTGTTTTATGGCCGACCAGTTATTATTATATTGTATTTTCTGGTTGACCTGATCTAGATACTATTAGTGGCACCCTTCTCCTCAGTTATTTATCACTTGCAAATTTGTAGAGCAAGTTTCATTGGAGAGAGAGAGTTGGTGCCACTACCCACATAGCCCGTAGTTCATTGTTGTAAGGAACTCTCTTATGTCTTGGTATATGGATTCCATTTCCTGAGGATACTTCTAAGTTCTCTCTTTCCAATATTCTTTTGTTCTTTTGTTTCTCTTTTTTGGCAATCTCTCGTGTTACGAAGTTTATTACAATAGTCTTCTATGCTTCCATTGTTGCACCCACTTCTGACAGCCCATGCCTAATCAGCCATATCCACTTTTGGATCCACTTTGCACACATCCCACATGCATGGTGGGTACTATGGGGTTCATTCCTAAGTATACTCCACTCCTCCATCCTATCCACCCTATCCATACTAGTTCTTCTTCATCACGACCACTTTTGTTGCTATGGCCAAGAATGCTTTCATATAAGACTCGTTTTAATGGGTTGGATTTCACTAGATGTAACCTTATGCAACAAGTGCTTGATTGTGTGGGACTTCTAGATGTAGTAGTTCGTGCCTATGCCGGTGGCCATCATGATCACATTCATTGATGGAGAGCTCACAATGCTATAGGAAATGTTGAGTTAATGATAGGCTTATGCTTCATTACTTTCACTCTCAGCTACAACACTTTCCTCTAGTATCCAATCGCTGGACTCATCTTCTTGACCGCTATGCAGTGAGAGATTGAACCCGATATATCAATCTCAAGTTTGCTACTATTGGCTCCCCAAAGCCAAATGACGATCATGTTACATTCTTCTTGAGTAAACCACCTTTGTAATACTTTTGCTTCATGCAATACATCATTTCGTTGCTCTAGCTGCCGACCTTCTATGGGTTCAGATGTTAGTTCTTGTGTTACGCAAGGTTGCACATGACCAACTTCACAAGAAGTCCTTCCCATTTTCATTTTAGAGGGGGCTTTGATAACCATTTCTACGAAGGAGAACTCCAGAGGTGGCAAGAGCTCTCTTGTTGGGAAGGCAACTTAAAACAAGAATGACATCCTTTTCTCAGACAAGTCACAAAACCAAAGATATTAAAGAAACCAAACCTATCTAGCACCGGCTCCCTAAAAAGAATAGGTTTTGCAAAGAATGCTAGAGATAGGCCATGTAGACAAAGATTGTTGTACTAAGGCCAAGGTCTCCTTGTTATGAAACCACAGTAGGTGGCAACTGCCTCCACTTCCCCTAGATAGTTGAGTGGGCTCTTGTTGTTGCTTATACATGTTAATTGACATGTGGCACTCAAATAACCTCATCTGCCCTTGTCTTATAGTACACTTGAAGGTTTGGGTGATATGTATTCTAACACCACTTCATTTGCACTCTTTGCATCCATTCTCGGTTCTCCTCCTACATCCCCACCTAGGACCATTTTCCCACCTAGTAGCATTTTGTGGCCTCGATATGAGTTTCATTGGTAGAGATTTCTTGATAGTTGTGCTCAATGGTGGCCTCATACTTAGATTTCCAAGGAAGGAGACATTGTTTTCTTGATAGCCTAATTACAGAAGAGTCCTTTATCCTTAAGAAGATTCAAGATCAAGCACTTTGAGATCCTTAGGCTAATGAGTCAAGTCCATAGGATACTTAGGCTTTAGGATTTCCTTCGCTTATCTTTCATTGCATTTACGCACTCACTCATCCACATAACTCTTTTCTTCATTTTAGCTCTTCTTTTTGTTCTTTGACACATCACTGTAAAGCTTATGTTCTTTGTAGATTCTAATCTCTTTTGTATGGTTTTATATCTCAATCTAGGACTAACATGCGAGTTTGCATGGGTCCTTCTTGGGCTGGAGACATGGAAAGCTCACCATTCCTTTCAAGTTTCATTTGTTAGAGTATGCAACGAAAAGAGAAAAGTGAATATGAAGAGGAGACATAGAGAATGCAAGAGAGAGAAGGAACAATGTGACTGCACTTGTTAAAGGTACAAGGCTGTAATAGTTAGTCCCAACATGTAGGTCTATGCGTCAATGTGAGTGCTAGATGATAGCAGAGCTTCTAATGTTCTATTCTAACTCAAACTAAGGCTCATAGGTAGGAGATTGTTTGGAATAAAGGGCCCACCATGCCTTTTATATGTGCATGGGTGTGAACACCCCCTTGGCACATTTGTACTTTCATATATATCTATCTAAAACCTAAAGAGGTACATACAAAAATTGTACCCAAGAACATCGTGCATCTCTCTCTCCGACTTTGATTGGTTGTGATAGTTGACCATTGGTAGTCTGGGTTTGAGTCTGCCAATGATTGCCTTTGATTTTGTCTGTTGCCACCACCTTGCCTCCCTTGTTGTTGGGGATTACTTGACTTTGGAGGGAATGGTTTGATCTTTAGGTTTGGATTGTATGCCTCTAGCCTTTGATGGACACTCATTATCAAAATGGCTAACCTTTTGACAGTGTTGATATTACTTATTTTTATGAGGTACATTTTAAACTTTGGTTTGAGAGATGATTAGGTATTCCCTAGTGATTTACTTGATTGATTTTAAGTTTAGTTTTGGTTTTGATTTTGTGCCTTCTTGCCTTTCTGTTGTTGGCCTTTTGAGAAGTGGTAACAACAGTACCCTTTTAAGAGTGAGTGGACATGTTATGAAGCTACTCGAATAACCAAGCGTAATGAAGTAATTGACATATTAGAATAAAGTGAATGTATTCCTTGGAAAACTTGTTTAGGAACAATGTGACTCGGTCATCAAGGGACTTAGGAGCCCTTATAGATGTCAAATCGGTCAAGAAAAACGACCTAGTCATTATTTGTTAATAAGCATTGGCAAAATAGTAGGTGATCCTATGATTTAACTTTACAATTAGGATTGTTCTATTGATTTAGCTAAATTTTTTATCAAGATCTTAGCTTAGAACGTGCTGACAGGCATTGGCAAAAGAGTAGAGGAACATATGTCTTTTAACCTTATAACTAAAACTTTGAGCTAGAGAGTCACTTTGACAAAAGACTAGTATGACCTATGAACCTCAGAATCATGATCCATTGGGCTAAAATTTGAGCTAGACCCAAAGCTTTTAGGTTGTCTTTACTCATCACTAGACATATGGATTGCTTTTATTTTATAGACATATGTATTGCTTTTGTTTTATAGCACAATTGAGTTTGAGATACACTTCTAATGTAGGGTATTCAGATTGTTCACAACGATGTTGTGAACAATCTGAATGTTTGACTTGGAGTAGCAAATAACAGAAATTCACAACATCCAAGGAAATTTTTTATCTCCCATAGTGTGTTGACAAGCATTGGCAAAAGAGTAGAGGGACATATAGGTCTTTTAACTTTATAACTAAAACTTTGAGCTAGACAGCCACATTGGTACATTGGCAAGAGAGTAGTATGACTTATGAACCTAAGAATCAAGGTTCATCGGGCTAAATTTTGAGCTAGACCAAAGCTTTTAGGTTGTCTTAACTCATCGTTAAACATTCAAATTGCTTTTATTTTATGGCATAATTGAGTTTGGGATAGACATATGGATTGCATTTGTTTTACTCCCAATTGATTGGATCATTTTTCTTGATTGATTTCACACATTAAGGGAAATTTCTTATCTAGATGTGGTTTTAAATATAGTATTTTCCTTTACTTAGTACTCCTAGTTCTCAAGGCATGGGTCAATAAAACATTGCCTTAACATAAATGAAGGATTCTCATTGCTCAATTAGCAATTTACCACAACGTTTTTAAAGCAAAAACAAAGTAACTCAACCTTCCAAATATTGGACGAAGTGGTATGTGCTCATGTTTTTCTTTCTTTTTTTTGGAGGAGGGTACTGTGATTTAGTTTGTTGGGCTTATGTGTGGTTGGTTGGTGCACGTCGGGAGACTAGCATCATTTTTCACATGATCTAGCAAACACGAACTGTGAGATGAAATGCACTCTAAAGCTTTCACTAGAGCAGGATAATTCAACAATTGTATTGAACCAATCATCTGTTGTAGCATGGTACTGAGCTCGTGCAAGATATGGACTGTGGCTAATGATTCTCTTACTCTTACTATTTCATATGCACATAGAATATATACATTACAAATAGCAATCATGTTTCCACCTCACTCATTGTAAAGACTACAAATTGGACTATACATACCAATAATAATACTCATTGAACATTATTTTAACCAAAAGAGCGCATCAAGGGTTGCTATTACCACCATGGCAACAAGTTTGATGAGTATGCCAATATATCATGGGACTTAGGGACGTTTGATAGTATTAACAAGATGATTCCATAAAGCAATAGTGATGTATGGTCTCATATGTCACTTTTTCTTTTACAAACACTAATAAATCACTCCATTATTTGTATGTGTGTGTGTGTGTATGTGTGTCCCTCTCAAAGCTAGCAATGCTTCAATGCACGAGGGCTTGTATGCATTGCAACCAATCCAATATGACAACACAAAAATCCTGTGCGTCTTATGCTCTTTTTGTGCCTTAGGAAGAAACATGCATATTACACTAGATCAACGGATGAGGCAAACATGATTTATAATTGTAATGTGGAAGCACTTTATCATACAATCTATGAATCCAACTTATCCAAATAGTAGTCCATGGATGAGCATCTTCACGTGGATTTTACTACTACTATAAGTTTCATCCAGTGGTTCACCATCACAATAGAGAGTAACGTGAAATCTAAAACCTTGTAAATTAAAAATTAGTACAATGTATTGAGGGGAGCAATTCAAAATAATTAACTCGACTAATTATTGGTGTGAAGACACTAATTGTATCGTCTAACTCTTGTATGGTACATTTTTAATACTCAAATTCAACAAGATTCACAATGTATGTAAGGCTTGTTAATCACTGTTAATATCCACTTGTTTATGCTTGAGATTGGTGAATAGATTATAACATGTTTAGTATGCAAGAAGATACTAGGGCTAGTGCTAGTTCAAGGGAGATGTTTAGAATGTTTATAACATCATTATTGAGCTATAATGAAAACATTTGCTATAATCAATATGACTTGCTTCCATAATGTTTGCCAAACAAAACATCTTAGCAAATAATAGCAAACAATCTTCGAAAGTCTATGCATAACCATACACAATATCGTGCATCAAAAGTGTATCCTAAACTCATTACACTATAAAACAAAAGCAATCAATGTTTATTCTAAACTTAGTTGTGATATAAAACAAAACTAATTCATATGTCTAGCAATGAGTGAAGACAACTTAAAAGCTCTATGTCGATCTTAAAATTTAGTTGAATGATTTTAGGTTCATAGGTCATACTACTCTATTGTCAATGTAGCCATACTACTCTATTGTCAATGTAGCCATACTACTCTATTATCAATGATTTTAGGTTTATAGGTCATACTACTCTATTGTCAATGTGGCCATCTAGCTCAAAGTTTTAGTTATAAGATTAAAAGATATATATCCCTCTACTCTTTTGCAAATGCTTGTTAATGGATTATGGGTTGGGATCTCAATCCAAAGCTTAGCTAAATTGGCAAGACAATTGTGATTCTAAGGCTAAATCATAAGGTCCCCTATTCTTTTGCTAACACTTATTAAAAAACGATGAAGGGGTCATTTTTCTTGATCGATTTGACATATCAATGTAAATTTTTAATCTACATATGGTGTGTACATAGGGTTTTTTTTTTCTCTATTTTTTTTGGGGAGGGGGAGAGTATGTGGTTTGGCTTGTTGCAATTGTGTATGGTTGTGATGGGTGTGTAACTGGAGACTAGTATCTCTTCTGACATTCTATTTTATAGTATAATTGAGTTTCAATTACAATTATGATGTAGGGTATTGTGTGTGCTTGTGCATAGAGTTTTGAAGATTGTTTATTGTTATGTGCTAAGACGTTTTGTTTAGCAAACATTTTCAAAGCGAGACATACTGATTATAACAAATGTCTTCATTGCAGCTCAATAACGATGTTGTGAATATTTTAAACATCTCCCTTGGAGCAGCACTAGCCCTAATATCTTCATATGTACTAAATGTGCTATAACCTATTCATTAATTTGGAGCATAAACAAGTGAATGTTAACTGCGATCGATAAGTCTTTGCATAGATTGTGAATCTTGTTAAATGTGAGGATGCGAATTTACCATTCAACAAGAGTTTGATAATTCAATTAATGCCTTCACACTAAGAATTAGTTGAGTTAATTGCTTTTAATTGTTTGCTTTACTATTTACTCTCTTATTACATTGTACTAATTTTTAATTTACAAGGTTTTAGATTTTAAGTTGCTCTCTATTATGATGGTAAATTCGTAAGGTGAAACAGATAATTGTGCATCAAGCTGAAAATGTTGGTTCGCGGGCTACTATTCGGATGAGTTGTATTGATAAACTTTATGATAGAATGCTTTCATGTTGCAATTATAAATCATGTTTGCCTCATCCATTGATCTAGCACAATATGCATGTTTCTCCCTAAGTAAGGCACCAAACATGCAAAAGGCTTCTTGTGTTGTAACATTGGCTTGATTATAGTGAGCACATGGCCTTCTACATTGAAGTATTACTAGTTGAGAGAGAGAGAGAGAGAGAGAGAGAGAGAGAGAGAGAGAGAGAGAGAGAGAGAGAGAGAGAGAGAGAGAGAGAGAGAGAGAGAGTGTGTGTGTGTGTGTGTGTGTGTGAGTGAGTGAGTGAGTGTGCGTGTGTGTGTGCGTGTGCGTGTGTATGTGGAGTGACTTATTTGTTGAGATGACAAGCTCAACACATGTGGACATTGATGATGGACCGCCTGGTTAGATGGGTCCACACGTCTATACTTAGCACGTCGGTGGTCATTATGACTCTCACATGGCCACTGAGTCATTACTTATTATATTCAGGTTGTTATACCTATTTACAGCTGGCATAGTTATAGCGCTAGTCGACTAGTGTAGTCAGTTATGCATTGTTTGACTTAGTAGGCCACTTTTATTTATGTTGTATCTTATCTATACTTTGTGTACATTGTAAAAGTGTGTGGAAGAAGAAGAAGAAACTAGCAAAAAAACGTTTTGGCCTCCATCTCTTTTCTTGTCTCTTGAGTGAGCTTCTCCTTATGCATTCTGTGTGTGTTCAGCGCAGCATCTTGAGCAAGTCTCCCCACCACGCGATTTTTGAAATTATTAGTGTTTGCAAAAGGCCAAAGTGACCTATAAGACCTTAAGTTACAATTTGTTTGTGACAACATCTTGCCTACTATTCAAGGTTCTACCAAACATCTTAGATTTTGTTTGTTTGTTTTTCCACATAGCTTGAAGATTTTTACCTTTGTAATGGATTTGTTAAGTGCCTATAACAAGAGTTTGACGATTCTATCAATGCCTTCACACCAAGAATGAGTCAAGTTAATTGTTTTTAATTGCTCCCATTACTATTTGTCCTCTTACTACATTGTACCAATTTTTAATCAACAAGGTTTTGGATTTTATGTTGCTCTTTACTGTGATGGTGAATCCACCAGGCGAAACTCATAGTGGTAGTAAAATTGAGATGAAGATATAAGTCCATGGGTTACTATTTAGATGAGTTGTGTTAATAGACTATATGATAGAGTGCTTCCACATTACAATTATAAATCATGGTTGTCTTATCAATTGATCTAGTATAATATGTAGGTTTCTCCCTAAGTAAGGCATAAGGTGCACAATTGCTCCTATAGAAAAACATCCCTCTTTTGCATGCAAGAGGAACAATTGTGGCGTGAATTCTTGAAAGTGTATGCTTATGATGTTGAAAAGCTATGAAATAAAAAAGAAGAAGCTCCCATGCATTTAGTCTATGGTCAAGATTGTGAACCTTCTTGATCTTGCAATCCATGTGATTACTTTGGGAAGAGATCAAAGGAGTAGGTTGAGATTGTGAAGCTTCTCAATCTTGCAATTGATGTGACTATCCGCTATCAGGGGGTTGTGTTAAGCCACTAACTGCAAGGGTTCTCGAGAATAAATAAGAAAGAAGACAAAAATAGAAACCCAATGTATTATGTTAAATAAACCTTATACAATCTTTGTACACAGCAAAGTTGTTCTTGGAAATCATGAACATTGTCTCAAGTTACTAGCTTGAGCTTAACTCTTGATGGCATGAAGTCATCCACTTTGTGAATCCCAAATTTCTATCGTAGCAGTACAAAGAGTATATAAAGAAACCCAAATAAAATAATCAAATTGAAGTCATTGTTGAGCGAGCCTTTCTGGGCCGAGGCACCTGATTAGTGTCTATCCAATTCCGATTTGCAAGATCACTTCAATATTTTAATTCCCAATTCGCCCAAACCTTCTGCTTCATCCATACTTTCATTTATACAATTATATCCCTTCTTTGCAAACTCAAAAGCTTGCTTTTGTGTTCCTTGCCTTTGCTTTTTTCTTTCCTTCTTTTCACTTTTCTACAGGGCCCAAGGCTGTCGTTGTTGCAACCATAACTTTGTCATATAAACTCCATATATAGTCATTTAGGTACTCAAAAATATTGAAACAATCATGATCTACAAGTTGATGCATGCAAATTATGAAAATTGACCCAGAAAATATGAAAATGGTGCTTTTCATAAAATACGTCACTTTTTGAAATTTTTGTTCTTAGACAATTTGTACTATGCAAGATATGTTATTGTATATATTTGGATCCATCCAAAGTTCTCATTAAGTCATTAGAACTTAATATTGAAATTTTAGACTATTTTAAATTCTACTCCTTGAGAATCTTGTTAAGATCCTCTTTAAGTATCCCATAAGCACATATCCAAAATATTGGTATGGATGTCTTTCCCATGCTTATTCTTCATTGAACTTGTAGCCTCACGACACCCCTTTGGAAAGAGATAAAAGAAATACGTCTTTGAAAACCATATTGGAGGTACTTTGACCAAGAAGGAAGAAGTTTGATATCAATTGGCAATTTGGTCTATATAAAAGAGGCAACCATGGTATTGGACTTGGATCTAATCCCAATTATGGATGGATTTTTCATGAATTCATAGATGGGTAATATGTCATCACAGGTGTTGGTGGAAATTCTCAGTCCTTAGGTTCATAGAGAAGATGTTTTAGTGGTGGATGCTACCTTACTATCCCATTCCATTAGCATCTCTATTGGTTACTTCTTGAACCTAGCATATACGTTCCATGATCATTTGCTAAAGATTAAACAACCAATATTCCTATACCTCTAATATCCTATTGGACATCGGCTTGGGTGTTAATATAATTAGAATATCTACTTGTCAAAATTTTGGCCTGATGGAGTTAGAGCCAACTCTAATCTTGGTATGGATTGCTAATTAGTAGTAGGTGTGACGTTTGGGCATGCTTTGCTCTTTACTGGAAGCAACAAACATTAACTTTCTAGTTTCTTTTGTAGTGCTAAATATAGAGATGATAGGAGATTATCATCTGCCACCACTAGGCTGGCTTGGACCATATCCCCTTCTCTCCAAACATGGGAGATTGAAAATATTTTTTCACTTTTATATTTCATTAAAAATATATAATTATAATAAAAGACTTGTGAAATCCTACTATGGTGGTGTGGATGATAAGAATCTAAAAGTATTCATTGTTGGCCTTTTGTTTTGTTGATTCGTATAAGTATTAGAAGATGCCAAATAACTATTTTTTTGGTCAATTTATACAAATATTATACACGTTTCTAAAAGGGAAGTTTGCTTGGATAGGGACACTACACTTGGAAACTACATAGCAAAGCTTAGGTTTCCAAAGGTGATATTTTTGCATAACCGTTTTTCAAAAGACAAGGTTGAGTTTCCATTGTTCATTTTGAAGACTCTCTCAATTATATAGCAGCTCCCCAATTTTGAAGACTCTCTCCAATTATATAGGAGCTTTCCTTTTGAGAAGGAATGTGTCTAAAGCAATGCTTTTAAAGAAGTAGTTATTGCAAATTGTTGGACAAGAGCTTTGAGATGTAGTATTTATGGACTAGCTTGTGAGATTTATGGCGCAAATATGCTTGCTAAGTATAGAAATAGATAACCAATAAGGCTAAAATGGCATGTTTAACAATTGCAACAAGAAGTGGGATCATGTTCGAAAAAGCTAAAAATAAAAGGAGAAGAGCAATAAGATAGAGCCCAATGACAAATTTAGACACTAAAGTGTTTTTGCATACAATATATTGGCATATTTTCAAAACAATGTATTTATTTACTTTTCTATATTTTTTTTCTTAAAGGTATTACATCTCCTTAGTTTGTGCACGATTTGTGTTTATCCATATTTTTCCATGCCATTCTTTCTTGTGTCATGACTCTACATGTTTAGATCATTAATTAGATTATTGCTAAGTAGCACTTCTGTTTTCTTTGTTCATTTGTGCCAATGCTTAGTGGATACTAAATGGTATAAGTTGGGCCTTCCTCTATATTCTATGGATAAGATTCTTGTAAGTCCATTGATGTGATTCTTATATGTTATTAGCTATCTCTTGCCCTCCACTAAGCCTTGTGTATTTGAAGTAGCCTGACCATACCTGGCAATTGGAGAGCTTCTCCTCCTCGGTCCCTCACCCTCACACACTCACTCCCTCACACTCTCACACCCTCTCTCAAGCACAAGCTCAAGCAAGCAAGAACAAGAAGAAGAAGAAGAAGAAGAAGAGGAGAGCTACTTTTGGCCACACACAAGAATGAGCTTCGCATTCACTTTTCAACTTTATATACAAAACCCTAAATCCCTTTTGGGCGGTCATCTCCTTTTTCCCCTTTTTACATGGCCGGCCATAGCCTAGGCCCTTTTTCCCATTGTCATTCTATCTTCCTAGCTTCCTTTCCACCGCCCGTCTACATTTACAAATTGCACGGGTGAGAGCCTGAGTATCAACCTATTTCCTACTCCATGGACCTAGAGTACAGGCTTTTGGTAACCAGTGATCCCCTTCCAAATGCTACCCAGTACAAGTGCCTTGTTGGCTCATTAATTAGACTTATTCACACTCGGCCACATATTTCCTTTGTGGTGGTATTGTTATGAAGACTCCTACTCAGGCTCACTAGAGATCTGCTTTACGCATTTTGTGCTATTTGCAAGGGACTCGATCCTACAAGATCATGTACGAACAAGAAGCCACTCTTTCTAGATGGACTGACTCAAATTGGGCAAGTGACATGGATTTGAGACGATCCACCACAGATTATGTTCTCTCCCTTGGCTCAAGAGCTATCTCATGGAGCAATGAAAGTAGCTTACTACGGCACTTTCTTCTACAAAGGTGCAAAATTCCATATATATCTTGTGTCAAGCACATATTGTCAAGCACATGTGTATATCTCATACAATATATACATGGACCTTTAGAGTTGACACCCTTTGGGACATTGCATATGCACTTCAAGGTCTTTAGATCACTATTCCAAACATGATAGTATGGCATAACTTCCTAGTATAAAATTGCATACAACCAAACAAGCTTTTGGCAATGATGAATAATTCACCTACCATATGCCATTTCACATTACATTCTCCCATGCCTTGAACATGTAGCATTTTTCCATTTCTTTGCATCTTAGATACTCAATACTTATGAAGGACCCAATGTAAAATATTAAAGTTCACTATGGTAACCTAAACTGCATGGTATCTTAAGAAAAGTTAGGTTGTACAAAATAAACATTCACTTCCTTTCAATAGATGCTAATGTCTCTCATGCACAAAAAGCACTTGCTTTCCTATGTCCAACAAAGATAGAAACATAAATACCTTGTACTCTATTGCACCTATACATCCAACAAGGTACTCATCTAATTCACAACTTTTCGCTCCTTTGAAAAGACACTAAAATTGAAAATTCCATAGTAGCATAAGTTCCCCATGCGCCTAAGAGTTCTACCTCTTTGGGACTTCATTGTGATTCTATTTTCTTGTGATGAGAGTGCTTAGATAGAGATATGACAAGAATATTAAAGTTATATTATTTCTTAGTTTGTTTAATATTTTTTAATTTTTAAATATTTCATGGCTTTTTCTTTATCTGATCCTATTCTAATGATTCCAAACATCACATTTTCAACACAAATTTTTTTTCCAATCTATAGATCTAATTGTTATCTATTCATGTTTCAAATTTAGCACATGATGAAGACCTCATATTCGACTATACAATGAGAGTATAAGGACCTCAATATTTAATTCTATCCTTGTTCTTGGCAATGGAACTAAAATTTTGGGCTTTTATGTGTAACGTTGGGACTTTAGATGAGAATATTATTATTTTCATGAGCTTCAACTAACTTGGCTATGCTATCTCTCACTTAGCTTTCTTACACTCTTTCTCAACCAAACGGTGTACTCTTCTATCTACTTAAGAAAGCAAACATGCAAGATCAAACTTGAGATGTTGTGAGCTCACCAAATTACTAATCGCATTGTAATCAATGCTCAATGGGTCTACAAATGGCTCCACACTCTGTGCTCCTTGATTTGAATCCACTACTTCATCACTCTAAATATGATCCATGAAAGCAATGTGAAAAAGTAGATGAAGGGAGGAAGGAAGAGAAGAAACGAGATGTGGAGAAGAGCTTCCCCCAATTCTCTCTCTCTCTCTCTCTCTCTCTCTCTCTACAATTAGTGGGCTATAGCAACTAATTTTTGTCACATAAAATATGCAAAGTGCCATCACTATAGGCATGGCTTTTGCACATGGCTTAAGTGACATCCATTGTGACACATGGCATATGCAATGGCGAATATCCCATAATCAATGTGTGTTTCCCCTATAGCATCCTATAAATGTCACATTTGGGCAATTTCCCCATAACTGACACATTTGGCCCAAGCATCCCATAAGCGACACTAGGATTTTATTTTTTTAAAGATCAAACTTGATCTTCACACTCACACTTTCTCTTTGTCTCTTACTTAGTCTCTCTTTCTCACTCACTCTCTCCCTCCCTACCTCTCTTCCCTCATTCTTGCACTTTCCATTTCTCTCTCTTTTCCCCTACTATATGGTCCTATGGTGTGATCAACTATCCTAATGATAACATAGATCGGGGTTATGACCCTATTTTAGCATTGTTATCTCTCACATAGCTACTTACAATCTCTCTCACATGAAGCATACACTCCTCTTTCAAACCATGAAAGAAAAAATGCAAGATCATCGTCACTCTACAAATTCATGGGCCATAGTAACTCCATTTTGTGTCATTTTGCAGAATATTGTCACTATACTTGTTGCTTCTATACGGCTTACACAATGTCTGTAGCAACATGTGGCATGTGCAACAACAAATGTTTCATAAGAAACACAAGCGCAAGTATCCCATAAATGATGCATCTCAATGTGTCCCATAAGTGATGCTTCTTTACAAGCATCCCATAAGTGACACTATCATCTCTCTCTTTTTTAAATATAGACCATCTCTCATACTCTCATTTTCTCCATGTCTCTTACTTTGTCTATCTTCCTCACTCTCTCTCACTCACTCTCTCCCTCCCTAATTATTACCTCATTCTTGCACGCACACACACACACACACACACACACACACACACACACACACACACACTCTCTCTCTCTCTCTCTCTCTCTCTCTCTCTCTCTCTCTCTCTCATATAATGTGTTGGAGGTTAGCTCATTGGAGAAGGCAAGGAGGCCATCATTCATTAAGGTATAACTCTTCATGGTGCCCATTATCAATTCCAATCCATTTCTTAAAGATGCATGTTATCAAGATAAAGAAGGGTAGTCATTGGAGGGGTTGTACAATGTCTTTTTGTTGGCTTTTTTGTGTTATCTTCTCTTGCAAGGGGGCTACTTAAGCCCCGTGTTAAAGAGGCTTAAACCCCTAGCTTAAGGTCTATGCTTAAGGGTGCTCCTTGGGAGATGCTAAGGGGTAGCTTGTGGAGAGGCAAGTAGGTGGTATGCATTTTGTTATCAAATAATAGATAAGAGGAAGAGAGGGAAAGAAGGAAATTGGAACATATTGCCTCTAAACCTTCTTGTTTGTTGTTTAAGTATGTTGCAACTAAAGATGGCACCCTCAACAACATGCTCCCATCCTCATTGCATTAGACTGAGATAGTGCACATCCTATCACATTTATCTTCCCTGTTTATAATGCTTTATTGGATAAACCTTTATCATTAAGGTTTAAACAAATCCCTCTTTAAAATCTGTTTCACATTGGTTCTTGTTCGAACTAGTTAAAACTCCAACCCCTGCTCGCATTGCTCTCCTCAAACTAGTTCAAATAAAGTCACTTTCACATTATTCCCCATAAAAAACCAAATTGCAATAAAATATATTCACACCAATCAAAAGTTGAAACCACATATTGAAAAATGATTGTTTCATGTGGATTTTTTCCCTATAAAAGTTTGATAAAATTCTTGTAAGTGTCAAAATCTCATTTGTACAAAGATAGACGTTGTCATATGAGTTACATGTAAGGTATATACATATTTTTGATGCATAAAATGCATATCAAAAGCAATGTAAGGATGATCTATGTAATGAAATTCAAAGACAATGAGCTCTCATGGAAAAATCGTAATACTCCAAAAAGCCATGTAAGCCATAAAATTACAAAGTCCATGCAACTTTCCCAAGTCTATGGAGCAAATAAGCCCAAGCTATATAAGCCTCAAGTTGAGACCTCTCATAATTTTTATGTATAAAATCAATGTCTGAAGCCATGTAAGGATGACTCATGTAATGAACTTCAAAGTCAATGAGCTATCATGGAAAACTTGTAATACTCGAAAAAGCTGTGTACACCATAATATTACCAAGTCCATGTATCTTTCCCAAGTATATGGAGCAAATATCCCTAAGCTATGTAAACCTCAAGTATATAAAAAACATTATACCAAAGAATATTTAATGTTTACTTTTCAAGAATAAATGCAAAAAATCCTCAATAAGCAAATATAGAGAACATGAAGAAAAATAAGTCCAAGGAGAAAGGAAACAAAGAAGTTCAAATGAAGAAAATCAAGAATGAAACCAAAACTAGAGTCAAAGCAAAACCAAAGGTTTGAGATCAACCAAAGTTTTAACAAGAAGACAAAACAAGAATGAGGCAAAATCAACAAGCAAGAAGATTTTTAAAAAGCCTAGCAAAGTGTAAGAAGCTATGAAGAATTCCATAATTGTAATGTTAATCTAAGAAATCCATATTATATTGCATATGCTCATTAGATGACAAAGTTGAGCTCTCATTAAATCTACCTAACAAAGTTGAAGCACATTAGATCTGCCTAATAAATTTAGTCTTTGGTCTTATTAGGCACCCTAATACTCAAAACACATTAAATCTTCCTAATAAATTGTGTCTTTGGTGTGATTATATATTTCACTCAAGTTACTATGAAGTTAGTCTATTTTGCAAGCAAAATACTCAACTCAATGGATTTTTCTCAAAAAAATTTATAATCAATTAATCAATACTACAAGCAAAATACTTGACTCAATGGGTGTTTCTCGAAATGTTATATAATCAACTAAACATGTTGCCTAACTAAAGCAAGTATAAAACAAGTTAAAAACTTGACTCATTGACAACAAATGAAGCTTGGGAAGGGTGTTTGAGAATCATTCACCAAAAGGGTTGAAATGTGAGATTGATCACTTGGAATGGAAGTTCTTTGAGGCCCTTGAGTACCACGTGGATCATCAACATCCAATGAGAGGAGTTTTAAAACAAATTGGATAGCATATTGAGTATTAAATAAGCTAAAGCAAGAGCGAAAAAATCTTTATGGCAAAAAGGGGGTTTGGGTTATGAAAATATTCATGCTCAAATAATCATAAATTGAAGAGAACATTGAAGAGATTTAGAGACACAAGGAACTCAATTGTTCATCACCATTCTAGTGATGTGTTAAAAACACTCCAAAGAATAAATGATTTTGCAATCATATTCAAGGTCTTTTTGCCATTGGCCAAGAAGCACGGAATTAGGAGGGGAGCAAGCAACTGGCAACCTTGTTATGACACTAGTGACAAACCCTGTGACTTTGCACTTAGGAGACGTGCTGAGGTAGCTCCCAACGTTGTGGCAAGAGTTGAAGCAGTGGGTGGAAGGATCAATTGAGTAAGGGACAAGTGACTTACATGACCTGTAGGAGTCTAGTTTTTAGTGGAATTCATCATCATGAAGGGAGTAGACTACAAGGTCCTACTAGGCGGGCCCTAGACATAGAACACATGAGTTATAAAAGACTGGGACAATGGTTTGATATTCTTGAGCAATTGAACGGAAGTAGTGAGAGTAGAGATGGACACCTAGAAGACAACACCAACATTCGACTTGAATGCCATCTCCATTATGCTGAAGGGTGATGCTCAAGTTAGGAAATCTTATGGGTGGCTAACAAAATATATCCCTAGCCTTGAGGATGAGCGAGATTGGATGTAGGTGCTAGCCACCATTGATTTGCCATTCTCAGACAACTAGGAGGAATACAAGAAAGTTGTTAAGATAATTGGTGAGCCCACGAATAAGCCCTTAGTACCATTATGCATGATGGCCAGAGGCTCTTGTAGCCAATCCACCCTTGTCACGTTCCATGTCCTGAACAGCAAGCTAGAGCTCCACGGGATCTTAGAGTACTTGACGGACAATCTAGCTGGCAATCCAATCACGAACCTTAGACCCCTAAGGATCTCATGGATGAACCCAAGCAGAAGTGGACCAAGGTACATGATCTGAACCTGATGTACAATTGGGCCTTAGTCATGCCTTAGTCACGTATGAGAAAGAAGAGGAGTAGAGAGGCCTAGGAGATGATGAGCAGTGTGATGAGGACAATTCGGATGACAAGTACAAAGACTATTGTTCCCTCAATGAGAGAGTGAAGAGGAGATTGACACAATAGAGTATAAGATTGATAGACACATAATTGAGCAAAAAAGAGTAGATTCCAAACCCTAGAAGGGAAATACCTATAAAATTGAGAGAGAAATCATGTGAATGGAGTGTGATCACATGTGGTTGGAGCACTTAGGGGAAATTGATTACAAACAAGTTGGGCTCACCCAACCAAGTGTCGCACCGCTATTTGGAACAAAATCACATTTAGACCTACGACCACTAAAAGAGACTCCCTCTTCTAGCAAAGATAGAGAGTTCAATTCTGAGTTAGAAGTAAGCTTGGATAGTGATCCTAAAATACCTCAACCGCCAAAGACCAAACGCACCAAGGGGGACCTACCAATCCACCTAAGGTGTATATGGTTGAGGAGGAGAGAAAGAGACAACCTAGCGAGTCGAAAGCTGAGGAGTAGAAAAAACCAAAGGGCAATAGAGTAGTGATATTGTTAGGTGCCAAGAGGCGAGGACAAGCGAATGAACTCTTAGAAGGGCTTGCCAAAGTTAGGGAGGTTGACCTCTCTAGGGAAGGGGAAGCCCTAACCTATCTTCATAGCTGACGACTTTGATTGGGCAGGAAGAAGCAAATCTCATTGCACTCCTATGAGAGTACATAGACATATTCGGTTGGACCTGAAAGGAGTAGATCTAAGTATAGTGACTCATAATATTTCCATGACACTAGACGCAATGCCGATTAAGCAGCGAGCATATTCAATGAATCCCAAGCATGCTCATGTAGTCAAGGAGGAGATAGACAAGCTGTTAAAAATAGTTGGATTCATCTTTGAAATTGAACACATGGACTGAGTTTTGCCTATCATCGTAATCATTCTCAAGAAGAACGGAAAAATCAGAGTGTGCGCCAATTATAAGAAAGTCAACACTGCTACGATGAGAGACAACTATCCACTACTGTACACTAAGCATATGCTCGAGAGAGTGGTGGGCAAAGAAGCATACAAGTTCTTGGATGGCTTCTTAGGCTACAATTAGGTGCAAGTGCATCTTGATGACATGCATATGACTACATTTGCTACCAGACGTGGGGCGTCTTTGCTTACATAGTGAGAATGGATTTTTAGAGCCATATTTGAAGTAGAAAGCCATGTTTTGAATCGAAAAAGTGCCAGGGCGGCTGTAAAAGACCAAGTTTTCATGCAAAATGAAACAGTTGTGGATTGATGAGCTGGAGTTTTCCTAGAAGGAGCTTGATGCCATGAACCCAATGCAAGTCTTGGTTTGTTGATTGGAGTCTGTTTGACCCCCCATTTAATCCCTGTAAGGTTTCGTATTACAAAGTAGCTATGTGATTCAGGAGTCAGAAAGTGCATAATGGAGGCTAGCTTTATAGATTTCAACATCACGAAGCAAGCCATCTGGATGGATCTCGAATCCAAGCTTGTTTGCCCCACCAAAATATAACAAACCACTTTGCCAAAGTGTGAATCAAAAGACTAGAACTAGTTTTTTTAAAGTTAGATCTTAAACTTGGTTTAAGCTTAAGAATTGAAAAGGTGCATTTCATGAAACATGAGGGGAGAGGGTGCCATTTTTTTCGACGCCCATTTTTGAACATGCAAAACTTGAGACTATGCGGTTTAAGGGAAAATATGCGAGTTTTGGATTTTTGTCATGCGTATGCTCATCTTATGGGTGTAAATATGCTAAGAAAATCATTTTTAATAAGATCAATCAATGTAAACCGGTAAATGTAAGTAATTTTCTATAATAAATAGCAAAAAAGGAAAAATTGAGAAAAATAGGGTTTTCACATCTTAAAAATAAAGAAAAATAAGATTTTTGTTTGTGAATGTATAATAGAGTTGAAGCATGAGGTTTCAGCCATATCTCTTTGTGTTAGAGTGGGTTTTTATCAGTTTCATAAAAGAAAAATACATGAAAAATACTCCCTAAGCCTACCAACGAATGCATAACTCTAAACAGTAGGGAGAAAGGGGTTGTTGAGTGTTTAAAAAATGTTTAATTCTGATGTTTTATGATGCATGCATATAGGATTCGTTGTTTTCTAAATTTAAAAGGGTCTAGTAGCACGAGGAAGCTCAGTAGTAGCCCTAAGCAATGTAGTAATCACGTATTAGAAGAAAAGCATGACAAGAATTATTTTTCACTTTCATGATGCTGATTACTAATGAATAAACTTGTTTGAGGATGGTGGTCATACACAATTGCATTGCATGCACCATATGGTATTATATCTTGGATGCATAACACCTATTTGTATGAGCGATGACCTACGTTGAGAGTGCGAGATATTCTAAGCTGTGGGGTATATTCGGTGAAATCATTTCACACTTGTATGTTCATGTGGAATTAAACACAATTTTCACTTCAAGGAAATCATTCATGCCCTTAACCCTTCAACCTATAATCCTCAGAAAGATTCACATCATTCCCGGGAGGGAGGGGATTAGGTGGAAATCAATTAGAAATCGAAACACCAAAAGGCAAAAAAAACAAGTACGGAAAGGAAAAAGAAACAATAGAAGAACCTCAAAAATGAAACCTAAAAGCGAAAAGAAGAGAAAAGTGATTTTATACTTAAAAAGAATAAGGAGGAAATGCTTGCTTGGAATAAATGATTTCCTTGAAGTGAAAATTGTGTTGCAATCCCATTGTCTTCTTGTGGAGAAAATGATCTTGCAAATGACCTAATGGAGGCTTGTTGTGCTACGATAGGAGTTAGAAATGGTAGGACAGCAAGGCCATGCCCATCGACTTCCATTCACAGAAGAAGAAAGAAGACAATATGATATCGTCCTTGAGAACCAAGCCTATAATCAGTTGAAGTTCAGGGCCATCCATAATGTTGACAAGGTGGTGGGCAAGGAGGAAGCAGCTAGAAGAATCATAGAACAGTGTAACCTAGCAAAGTATGTTGAGAAGTTTGGGCATGAGGTTGACTACAATCGGTGCGTGTAGAGTTCTTGAGGATTTAAGACTCTAATAGAGCATGTGGCACCGTGATTGTGGGAAGAGGCAAAGAGGCCAAATAGGTGTAGGTAGAGTTGAGTAAGGCTTTGGTGGAGAAGGAATTGGGGTTAGCACACAAGGTGGAGAGGAGACTAAAGAGACATGTCTATGCCATGCTCAACATGAACAAGGACCAAGTCTTAACAAATGATAGCATCAACATCCAGGATATCCTTGACCCTAAAGTGAGACTCCAGACCAAGGCCATCCGCACGTTGTTTTCAAGCCAGAGGTACAAATTGGTCATGCACAAGATTAGAGTGCCTCTATTGGAGAGCCTGGCAGCCCATTCACCTAATGAGATTGACTAGAATGGCTATGTGCGGAAGACGATCGATCAATCTGCTAGAGCACTAGCCTTAGGGAGCGGTTCAATGGAGTACTAGCCCCCATCACCTAGGAGGTAGTGGGAGAGGTGGTAGGTGAAGAGAAAGTAGGAGAGATATGTGAGGGGACACCACCTCATGAGTAGGAATACTCTAGTGAAAGAACAATAAGCAAGGGAGAAGAACAAGAGACACAATCCAGTGAAGGAGGGCTTAAAAAGCCAAAGTAGAAGACTCCCTAGAAGCAGTAGCAAAAAGTTGGGGAGAGAATGATGAAAAAAGAGAAGGCCAACTTGTAGAAGGCACAAAAAAAAGTCAAAGAAGGCTGAAGAAGATAGATGGAGGGAGGAAGAAGCCAAATTGGAGAGGATACAAGAGGAGTCTAAGAGAGATGAAGAGGAAAGAAAGAGGAGAGCAAAATAAGAGGTAGAAGAGCCTTATAGAAAGGAAGATGAAGACATGGCTCAAGCATTATTTATGTTGGTAGAGCAACCCTCCACGTAGGAGGAGTTGGCTACCATGAGCCCGCAAGGAGAAGACCCAAGCACTAGAGTCCAAGTGTCAGAAATCCTAAGAGCCCCAAACTCGATCGTAACCTTCCATGTACATATTGACACCTCAAAGTTTGCCATGGGAGCTATTTTCTACTAGCTTGGAGAACACAACCTAGACTATCCATTGAGTTTTACTACTAGATAATTGATGGATACTGAGATGACCTATTCCACAATCAAGAGATAAAGTTTGTCCGTGGTGTTTGGTGTGAAGAAATTCTGACATTATCTTTTAGCTACGCCTTTCACTTTCTTCGTAGACCATCACGATCTAGTACATCTTGTGAACAAACCTTACGCTAGTAGACGTATAGCCAAGTGGCTACCACAACAGCTAGAATTCGACTTCTCCATAGTTGTACACAAAAGGGAAAGAAGCACTGCATGGCTAATCACATGTCTTGCATACCCATGAGAGAAGCCTTTGTTGGATAGGGTATTGTAGACAACTTACCAGATGCGCATCTTTTTAACTTATCTAGCAAGAATGATTTATTTAGAGCCAATTTGATGCCATACTGGGTAGATTGTCAAGAATCGCGTGGTGGGGGGACTTGCTCAAGATGCTGCATCGAACACACACAGAATGCACAAGAAGAAGCTCACTTAAGAGACAAGAAGAGAGATGGAGGCCAAAACGTTTTCTTGCTGGTTTCTTCTTCTTCTTCCACACTCTTTACAATGTACACAAAGTATAGATAAGATACAACATAAAGGAAAGTGGCATACTAAGTCAAATAATGCATAACCGACTATACTAGTCGATTGGCACTATAACTATGCCAGGTGTAAATAGGTGTAACAACCTGAATATAATAAGTAATGAGTCAGTGGCCATGTGAGAGTCATAATGACCACCAACATGCTAAGTGTAGATGTGTGGACCCATCTAACTAGGGGGTCCATCATCAATGTCCGCATGTGTTGAGCTTGTTATCTCAACACTCCCTCTTAAGCTCAACTGCATCTCTGTAACTCCAAGTAAGCTTCGAAACTTTTGAAGCTTCTCTGTACCCAATGCCTTCGTGAAGATGTCAGCTATCTGATCCTGTGTACTGACATACACCAAGTCAATCTCACATGCTAGTACCTTCTCTCTCACAAAGTGGTAGTGTACCTCAATATGTTTTGTCCTGGCATGGAACACAGGGTTCCTAGCCAACTGTATACTGCTCATGATAAATGATAGCTGGACCTTCCACCTGCACATCCAAATCAGCCATTAAATTTTGTAGCCATACTACCTCACATGCTGCAACATCAGCACCTCTATACTCAGCCTCTGTACTAGACAAAGCAACTGTAGATTGCTTTTTGCTGCTCCAAGCAACTGCTGCACTACCAAGAGAGAACATGTAACTGCTGGCAGATCTTCTATCAAACATACTACCAGCCCAATGCGCATTTGTGTATCCAAACACCTGTACATTTGTACCTACTTCATAGAAAAGTCCATAATGTAATGTGGACTTCACATATCTCAATATGCATCTGACTGCATCCAATTGTGGCTTTCTAGGTACTTGCATAAACTGACTCACAAGACCAACAGCGTAGCTCAAGTCTAGCCTTGTAATGGTCATGTAGATCAAACTCCCCACTATCCTCCTAAACATAGTAGGGTCTTCTATCTCATCCCCAACATCAGCACTCAACTTTATATTTTGCTCCAACGGGACTGAAAGTGGTTTGCATGCTGTCATACCATACTTGTACAGCATATCCAAGCCATACTGTCTTTGGGACAGCCATATACCATCATCACATTTGATCACCTCAATGCCAAGGAAGTACCTTAGCTCACCTAAATCTTTCATCTCAAACTTCTTCTTCAAAAAATCATTGACTTCAATAATCCCACTATCACTATCACCTGTAATAATCAAGTCATCCACATAGATGACTATGATGACCAAACCTGCATCTCCCTTTTTCACATAAATTGAGTGATCAACATCAGAAACATAAAAGCCAATATTGACAAGATACTCTCTGATCTTGTCAGACCATGTTCTAGGTGCTTGCTTGAGCCCATAGAGCGCCTTCTTCTACCTGCACACATACGTGGGATGCTCTAAATCTTCATAGCCTACTGGTTGATCCATATACACTTCTTCCTGCAAATCACCATGCAAGAAGGCATTCTTTACATCCATTTGCTGCAACCTCCAACCTTTGGATGCTGCCAAAGCAATCACACATTTGATAGTTGCCATCCTAGCAACTGGACTGAAGGTTTCTTCATAATCTATGCCATATGTCTGGGCATAGCCTTTTGCAACCAGTCTAGCCTTGTACCTACTAATAGAACCATCTGCATTGTGCTTAATCTTATAAACCCACTTACATCCAATAGCTTTTTTGCCCTTTGGCAATGATACTAGATCCCAAGTCTTATTGGCCTCTGTTAACCCCAACACGAAGAAAGCAAAAGGAAGTGGAAAAGATGCAAGGCAAAGGCGAAAAAAAGGTAGCCCGACTGAAGAAAGAAAATGAGAAAAGGCCAAAAGCGCAAGGGCAACCTTAAAAGTCCAAGGCAAAGGCAAAAGGGGAAAGGCGCATTTTAAAATAAAAAGGTGCACCCTGAAATCTTGTAAAAGAGCGCCGGGCTCTCACCTGTGCAATTTGTAAATGTAGATGGGCGGTGGAAAGGAAGCTAGGAAGATAGAAGGACAATGGGAAAAAGGGCATGGGCTATGGCCGGCCATGTAAAAAGGGGAAAAGGGAATGACTGCCCAAAAGGGATTTAGGGTTTTGTATATAAAGTTGAAAAGTGAATGAGAAGCTCATTCTTGTGTGTGGCCAAAAGTAGCTCTCCTCTTCTTCTTCTTCTTCTTGTTCTTGCTTGCTTGAGCTTGTGCTTGAGAGAGGGAGTGTGAGAGTGTGAGGGAGTGAGTGTGTGAGGGTGAGGGACCGAGGAGGAGAAGCTCTCCATCTTCTCCTCTCTTCTTCTTTTCTCTTCTCTTCTCTTGTCTTGCGCGCGGCAATGGAGCTTGGAGCGTGGAGCTTGAGGATGGATCTTGCACTTGGATCGTGGAGCTACCGGAGTGTGCAGGAGAGGAGGTAACTCGAACGGCACGGAGGTAAGCTCACTACACCCGTAGATATGGATGGCGCGTCGGCTATGTGAGAGGTAGCCATTAGTGCTCGGCTTGGAACGCTTGAATCAATAAGCGGTCCGTGGGTCTTGGCGGTTGAGTGAAAGCTCCCACATTTTGGTTCCGTTGTCGGGACCTACGGATTCAAGCCTTGAGCGCTTGTGCGCTTCGAATCGAGCATCAAAGTAAGGGGTTTCCCCCGAACCGGTGCTTGAGGTAGATAGGTAGGAAGGGAGGGGGTTGAAGATGGTATTCGATCTCCTTGGTAAGTAGGTTTTTTGCTTTCTGTGATTTATGTTGTGGAATGGAGTAGCATAGGTATTTATTTTGTGATTTGGATGCATTTAGGGTAGGAAAAAACAAAGAAAAAGAAGAAAAAACAGGCAAACAACAGGGTTTTCTGTTGCTGCATAACAGGCTAAAACAGGGAAACAGGGGACCAGATTCAAGTTCTGGGAAGGCAGGGACAGGGAACTGGCTGTGAGGTTCTGCAGTGCTGGGGAAGGACCTTAAAAGGCCTGGGAGGCCAGGACAGACCTCATTTCCTTGGTTTGCCTTGTGAGAGAGAGAGAGAGAGAGAGAGAGAGAGAGAGAGAGAACTTCTGGTTCACAGGACGAGGAAGCGCTGGCCCGATTCCTAGGCATCGGTGATTCGTGCTGCTTCAGGTGAGTCTGGTGTTTTCCAACAAGTGCTCTTATTAGATCCAGAAAGTCTGTGGTGATTTCGTGCACTAGACAGTGAGGACGGGACAAACGCGCGGGAATCGCGCCCGCCGCCGACGCACTCGGACCAACTCGCAGTGGTCCGATTCCCAGAATCGGACCACCCGAGTTCGGGAGTCGGACCGTCCGATTCCCAGAATCGGACCAGCCCGATCGGACGTGCCACGTGGCACTCGGACCAACCCGTCCGATTTTGAGAATCGGACGCTCGGACCAATCCGTCCGACTCGGACACTCGGACGAGTCCATAATCGGAGCAGCTCAGAATCGGACCGCTTTTAGAATCGGACCGCTTTTAGAATCGGACCACTTTTTCGATCCGACTCCCAGAATCGGACGTGACCAAAATCGGACCACTGGTCCGATCGGACCAACCCAAAATCGGACGTCCGATTCTGATGATCGGACTCCTGAAAATCGAACATCTTAGAATCGGACGAAAAAACTGTCAAAATCGGACAGGTATCTAGAACACAAATTCTGATCATCTAAACCCCGAGATTGACCTCTAAGGCTACGTAGAGCTGAAGGCACATCAGAGATCCATAACCGGGCTAAAATTTAGAGCACGTAGTTCAAAATTTGGCTATAACTGGTCCTCCAAATTGCATATGGCGTCTACCGTAACGGCCCTGTGGGCCGGGGGGGACTGCCCCCCCGGACCCCCGTAGAGGGGGCTCTGCCCCCTCCGCACCTCCCTCGAGTAGGTTGGAGAGAAAACGCGCGCCGTGACAGGCCTTCCAAATTGGACCCTAGTGAAGTAATGGCTCTACACCAGCATGGAGTCTCACTTGTAATAGAGCAACCAAAAGCCCATACCCGAACAGAGAGAAACAGAGACCCTAGAACATCAATGGGCCAATCTAGCCATCAAGGGCAAAAAGGCCACGCCACGAGAACACAAAGACATTGTGTTCAAACCGTGTCTAGTCAGAGCAAAATGCAACTTCAGCAAGCTACGAATGCGAAGATGACTAGACATGACACTCTTGACGAGAGATGTACCTTGAATAGCACTGCACTGACGATCCAAGACAGCAGTGGAGAATCCACATCTGGTCGTGTAGTCGAGAACTCAAGGGCATCTGTCAGAAGGCTTAAATTTACAAGCCAAGACCCGGAAGATGAGGACATAGTGCCACCTGCTTATCTTAGGGTTAAACTCACCGCGAAAAGAGAGCATACTATCGATGCTCTGATTGATGAAGGAGCAGATTTTAACATCTTGACCTATGAATCATGGACCCTACTAGGCCAACTAGAGCTCACACCGACTAGTGCAACTCTTAGCCCTTATGGGGGACACCCACAAGCACTCATAGGGAAGTGCAAAATCCTTGCGACAATTGAAACAGAAAGCTTGCCTATTCTATTTCATGTTCCTCCAAATAGTGCTAGCTGCGGGAAAGAAACCCTCCTAGGAAGACCCTTCAAAAGGGCGACCAAGTGTGAGGCTGACTATGTAGCACAGTGGATACACCTGACACTACCGGCTGTGAGGATAGTCACAACCTTTAGCAAGGGTGACCTCATCAAACCTCGAGGGAAAGGCAAGGAAGGTGCTGACGTAACAGTCAAGCCTACTAACGAGGGCAAGGACTTGTTGGAAAAACCGATACAAGCACAGGTCGAACAACGAGAACCAGTGAGTGAGGCCAGGCCTGAAATAAGAAGGTCAAGAGACAATGCCAAGGACGGGCTTTGGACTTACAAATATCGTAGAAGACCCCAAAAGAAGCCCAAGCCTTATGGACGGAGGCGTCGATGGAGAGCCAGCACAACGCCACGATGGATATCCAAAGCGTTGCTTCGTGCTCAAGGGTATTATGCAGGCAAACATTGGATTTGGGTGCCCAAATTCCCTGCTAGGCCACCTCTATCAGAAGCCCAAACTATGTCCAAAGCTAAGAGGCATAGGAGGAAAACTAAACGAAAGGCCAAGTTTCAAACCAAAAATATTGGAGTGATTGAGCCCATCACTATTGAAATCAAGAAACCAAACATGGCCTATCAAAAAGTAGATCCTCAGCCTAGTGTGCTTGACAAGCGGACATCAGATGCAGCCATTGAGCATGCACAAAAATCATTAGTGCCCAAGAAGCCTTTGATTTCCCAAGGGGAGAACAAACATCATAGGCACAACATTGCTCATGGCAGGGCTACTCACTCAACAAAGCAAATGGCACAATCATCTAATAGCCTTGAGAAAATCATTCAGCTAGTGCCGCATCCACCTAGGACCCCTAGATCTCCTACGCCCTCTTCTCCCAAACAGACACAAGAAGCACCACAGCAGTTGTCAAGGGCAATTGCTCAATTCCAATCTCTACCTCCATCTAAGCTTCCAACCGTCAAAAAGGTGGGACATGATGCCATCTATACCTCTCGACCCAAGGATATGCCCGAGCCACCTAATGCGACTAGATCAGCTTAGGTTCGATCTACACAAATGAGTGGTCAAAGGCCAACGAAAGACACAACCACTTCTGATCGCCCTAGGGACTTGACACTGCCATCCACCAAGGGTAGCCAGCCCATTGAACTAGTTGCTACTACTTCCAATCAGGGATCACAGCAGTCACAGCCCTTGGCCGTGACAACGCCCCTTGTGGAACATGTCCTTAGTAGTTTACCTGTGGAGGAGGTGTCGCAACCAACTTCCTCGACAACTCCAGCACTTTCAAAGTGCCTAAAGCCTAGGACAGAGGAGTTAAACGCAAGGGAGTTGGTTGAAAAGCTAGACTCTTTGAAAAGGGTGACAGCTGTGCCCTCACAACCGGGCAAGGCTATTCAGCAAACCACGGCTATGTCCCATAAGGACACACTAGAGAAGGGAAATGCTGAAGCCCGACCAAGCACATCAACGGTCGATATAGCCCAAGGTCCTGAGTTGCTGAAAGAGACACCTTCATTGGCCAAGAAAAAGAGGAGAAAGCAGAGAAAGCAGCAATAGATGCAGGTGGTTGTGGACCCCAAGGACATTGAGACGAAGAGCGCCGAAGAGCCGATGAATAAAGCCTCAAGTCCATCCACCAATTAACTCATTGATGCCTCTCCTAATAGTGGTGAACCCTCAGACACATCCGTGTGCTCTGAGAAACCAAAGCAACCGTTGCCATCAACAGTTGCTTGCAATACTCTATCCACTGACAATAGAACTCACATTGATCAATCAAGAGTGGATACAACGCTGTCACAACAAGGTGACAAATCTATACCAGTCACATCCGAGAAGAACCATGACGAAATAACAACAAAACCTTAGGAGAAACGTGAGAACCCCAAGAGCACAAGGAATCCTAGCGTTGACCAATCTTGCTCATCTAGACCTGAGCCCCCAGCCATGCTAAAGCCTAAGGAAACTCTAAGGACTTTGCATGAGATAGCAACCGAGCAAGCCCTCGTTGAACAGAGAAGTGTCGCAGAATGCTTAACTGAGTTGGAGGCTAAGCTCAAAGTGGTCACGCGTGTCTACGTCCTTGCAGACGTGGGCACGATCCCCAAGGAACAGCTTGGAGATTACTTGACCTTTCCTCTATCATGGGAAGAACAAGAACATCTTAACGGGCACTACGATAGGCTCCTGCATAAACAGATGCGACTCATCCCTGACGAGGAGGCTGACGAACTACGCTTAACCGTCACGTTCAATGAAGTGCTCTGTCGACCGAATCTTGTAGACATAGAGCTACTAAAGCGACTGTCAGCAGGCCAGAGTCAATTTGAGCAGCGTTGGTGTGAAAGCCGCGTCGTAATGGCCGAACTAGGGGCCCAGATCATGACGGTCTCAGAAGAACGATTGGCCAAATGGCGATCTCAAAGAGACCCAACCTACGTGGCACCAACTTCCCTTCGAGTGCTCACTGACATTCGGGGTGCAGACTTGGCTGGGGCTAGGCTACAAGGCCCTTTGATTGATAAGGTTCTCACCGAAGAGGAGTTACATATTGCCAGTAGACTCGGTCAAGGTTCCGTACTACTCGACGTGGCAAAATATCTATCAGTATTAAGTCAACTGCCAGGAATACTAGATGCGTGTGCCATGCTCTGGTACAACCCCGAGTTCTACACTTGGTTCTTATCCTCGTGATGTGACATGGATTCATAGATATGTATATAAATAAACACTGATTTTTGTGTCACCTTGTATAAACAATATCAACACACACAAGTAATGATAGTCAAGCGTAGGGAGAAGAGTTGGTTCTAACAGGCTAACCTCCTCAAGTCCTCTTCTCATCACACATTTAAAAGCCGTGTGACCACTCCCACCTCCAAGTGAAGGGCATGCAACTGCAACCCATATTGCCACCATAGGAGGCCTTGACCAACAACTCTGATGGTGTAGACAGGGTGTAGTCCCTTCCTATACACCTTATTCCCTTTTTGGTCTATCCTTCCGAGGATGTGCCCTATCCCACTCCATGACAACCAGTCCACACAACTTAGCATAAGCCAATATTGGCTAATGGCTGGAGGCAAAACAAACATCATCATGGGGGCCATCCCGTTATGACAAAACACTGCATGCCTCACCCCTCCCCTTCTTGTCACATGCGCTTGATAAACCACACTAAAATCCCCTCCATGCAAACAGTTGTATCCTATGTCCAGGTCTGACCCTTGGATTGCATCTTACAGGCTTCCCTTTGTGGCAGAACGCATGGAGAATCATGGAGAGCTAGCATGCAAAGACGCTCTTCGCAAAAGACGGGAGCATGTGGCACGCGCCCCTCCACCGGAGCACTATGTGCCCACTCTTAAAAGGTATGCCAAGAAACGCGGCCCCAAGCGACACCGCCCCGGACGAAGGCCGAAGAATCTGCATGCCAGGGGAGCGGACGCTCAGGGAGGCACACAAAAGGTGGCAATACCAGTTGCATAGACCCCCAATGTACACTCGGGTACCAGGTGCTCACGAAGTGACAAGGCGGCTAGGGATAGGGCAGAATTTAATGAATTGTTTAAAGACATTCTGGAAACGGTAGCGGCCCGGGACTACACCATTTATGTCCCGGCCGACATGTTCCCTGCCCAGCCTCACAGGAGCCCCGCACTAGCACCGCCCCGGTCACCTAGCCAACCGGACTCACCCCGCCTAGTACCTATCGACTAAGCCCCTATGATGTACAAGTAGCTTGGCAAGTCATCATGCCAGAACTTTTTGTTTTTGATGAGTAAAGGGGCAAGATCCCCACTTGTACACACTTCCTTCACCTACCGTTAATGTATGGAACCTTAACAAGTAATGGGATAGGCATCATAGCATTCAAAAAAATTATGTCTTAACATGATTAGTCCGATGTACTTAACGCAAGCGAGCATATACTCTCACAAAGTGACAAGTGGATGTAGAATGACACAGGTCAAGGGCTAGAAGTGTTTAATATCCAAGTCACCACAAGACCACCAACCCCACAAAGAACCATTTATGGAGGAAGTGACAGGATACCAAAAAACAAAAGCCATGATGGAAACACCACTGGATGGGAACCCAAGGACACCTTTGCAGAAAAAACACATATTGCAATTGAGCATGGCCAAGGCATAATCATCGATTACCTCCTCCTTCTTGGCCAACTCTATCTTTAGGCAGGAGCCACACTCTCAACAAGGGCGAACGTCTCTTCATCATCCAAGATTCAATTCGCAAGATGCTCTACCCTTGTCCATGCACAGCTCACTCCAAGTGCTACCTCAATTGTTCGATGTCTCACATGTTACAAAGAGGTTTGCAAAATCTCAAGTGTATCTCTTCATCTCAACAACAGTTCCTCTAGCATCAAGGCTGGTGACACAATCATCTTTGTAATATCCATTCTTCATAGCCTTTGGATCCCAACATTTCTCAAATCCAAATGAAAGGCTAACAGCCTCAATGTATGGCATTGATTGTATTCATTTTTTCCACCAAAAAAAAAAGAGGAAAAAGAAAAATGAAAAAAAAAAGAAAAAAAAAGAGAGAAAGAAGAAGAAAGAAAGAAAGAAAGAAAAAGAAAAAAAGAAAAAGAAAAAGAAAAAGAAAAAAAGCACACACAATCACAGCATCGCACCTAGGGGTCCTCAAATTAGATACGTCCAGTGACCTTGGTTGGCTGGCTCCGTCCCTAATCCCCTAGCCCTTTGTACATCCCCCACAATTGTTCAGGGCACATCAAGGGTAGGACATACCTCGGGAGCTCGCCTCGGCTATGGTTAGACTTGTCACCCTGAACCACTTGCACAATTCTCTCGCACTCATCTCAATGCCATTACAATCAATAGTGGTAAGCAAGGTATGAAAGACACCGGACAAGTACAACATACTTTTCTACGAGTAGCCACTAGCTACCAAAAGCTAAGACATCAAGGAGCTCAATTATGCTCCATGGCCTTGACAAGACCATAATGATGTCTCAAGCAATATTCAAGTGTACTTTTCCCATCTTCATCGACAAATTTTTTCATCAACTTAGCCCCTTGCTACACTAACCCATTGCTATACAAGGAACCAGGTCGACAGTCCTCTAACTAAGCATAACCTAAATACTCACGAGCACTCACATACTAATTACACCAATGTATATACACGGTTTGGGTCCTCAAGTACAGGACAATACTCCAAGATTACTTAGAGTTCGACCTGTCTCCCAAACTAATCAAAATATGTCTTGTGCACGCTGAGAAGACTGGCACTACCCGCTAAGGAGAGACCACATGTGAGGTTTTCAAATTGCACGTATTGAAGCCTCCAACGAAATTCCAATCGCTCCTTATCAACGCTCAACTTTGATTGCTTGTCCCTTACCATCCGACAAGCCCGCAAGGAATCGTCATGTGCAGACTCCCCAACACACCAACACGTGTGCCGGCCACCAATGCAAACCCCACACAGAATAGCCCTACCACCAACTCCGACAACCTTCCACCAGCCACCTTGACCACCAACAGGCCCCCCGGCCCTTCTGTCACACCACCACCAACACTCCTTCACGACAACCACCGGCGTCCTTGTCACCCACGTCTTCGGTGCATGCTACAGCCTGCTACCTACGACGGTGAGTGCCATGGGACTGGCACTCGTCTAGGAGGGGGGTAATGTTAACCCCAACACGAAGAAAGCAAAAGGAAGTGGAAAAGACGCAAGGCAAAGGCGAAAAAAAGGTAGCCCGACTGAAGAAAGAAAAGGAGAAAATGCCAAAAGCGCAAGGGCAACCTTAAAAGTCCAAGGCAAAGGCAAAAGGGGAAAGGCGCATTTTAAAATAAAAAGGCGCACCCTGAAATCTTGTAAAAGAGCGCCGGGCTCTCACCCGTGCAATTTGTAAATGTAGATGGGCGGTGGAAAGGAAGCTAGGAAGATAGAACGACAATGGGAAAAAGGGCATGGGCTATGGCCGGCCATGTAAAAAGGGGAAAAGGGAATGACCGCCCAAAAGGGATTTAGGGTTTTGTATATAAAGTTGAAAAGTGAATGAGAAGCTCATTCTTGTGTGTGGCCAAAAGTAGCTCTCCTCTTCTTCTTCTTCTTCTTTTATACGAAGGCGGAGGGGCTTCGATTATTGATGAATAAGCTACAGCCGCCTGATCGTCTAGCAAAGTGGTTGATCACTTTGCAGGAATTTGATTATGAAACAAGAGTAAGCCACCAAGGTTGCAAGGCATCGTGGAATGTCTTGTGGACTTTGGGGAGCCGAAAGAATCTGTGGCTGAAGGTAGTGACATGGAGTTGTTATTTAAGATAGATACGGCCTCTATTCCCTCCTGGTATGCTGCAATAACACATTATTTATCCACGGGAGAGGCGGGATCCGAACTATCTAAGGCTGAGAAAAGGAAAATTAAGCAGCAAGCGTTAAAGTTTGCCTTGATCGCAGGTACATTATATCGGCAAGGGGTTGATGATATCTATCGCCGATGTGTGATGCCTGACAAGGTACCATTCATTTTGGAGGAGTGCCATGATTCTGCTTGCGGTGGCCATTTTGCTGGACGGCTTACAGCACAAAAGGCTTTAAGAGCAGGTTATTGGTGGCCTGCCATCTTCCAGGATGCGTTTGCGTATGTTAAGAGATGCGATATTTGCCAACGACATGATAGTCGAGAGAATAGGAAACGACCACTCACCCCTATTATGGCGATACTTCCATTTGAGAAGTGGGGAATAGACTTTGTGGGTCCTATTACTCCGTCATCGACTACGCAAAAGAGGTACATCATTGTAGCAACTGACTACTTCACAAAGTGGTCAGAAGCACGTGCAACAAGGAAAGATGATGCTAAAGAAACTGCTAGTTTCCTTTTAGAGCAGATAATATGCCGGTTTGGTCCGCCAAAAGAATTAGTGTCGGACCGTGGAATCCATTTCCTGAATAAGGTGATTAAAGGTTTGACAGAGTTGTGGCAAATCAAGCATAACAAGACAACCCCATATAATCCGCAAGCCAATGGGCAGGTTGAAAGTACCAACAAGCAGCTTGTGGGCATCCTGTCCAAAATTGTGTCGGAAAAGAAACGGGATTAGGATAAAAAGTTATACGTGGCAGTGTGGGCCTATAATACGACTTTCAAACGAGCCACTGGCCATACCCCGTTCAAGTTAGTATATGGGGAGGAGTGTGTCTTGCCTTTAGAGATTGAACTGCCGACTATTCGGTTTGCCATCAATCATTCTTTGAGTGATGAAGACACACTTTTTGAGCGCTTGACGACACTGGCACATTTAGATGAGCTTAAGTTGCAGAGCTTATTGCACCAAGAAGTGGCGAAGTGCCGAATGAAGCAGCTACACGACCTCAAAGCCAAGAAATACACCTTCAAGAAAGGACAGCTTGTTCTGTATTATGATGCACGACGTGAATTATTTCCAGGCAAGCTAGAGCCTAAATGGGATGGGCCCTATAGGATCGTTAGAATAGGAAAGAATAAATCCACAGTTTTGTTAGCTGACCTTGAGGGCGTAGAATTTAATAATAATGTTAATCTTAATAAGATTAAACCTTATTATTTCTGATTGCACTAATGCTATGACTGCCTTGCAGGTCTAGGCGAGATCGATCAAACATCTGCAAGGAAATCGTGATAGAGGTTGATGGGTCGTTTGATCCCTTATTTAGAACACCCATATTTAGAACAGAGGTATCATCAGGGAAAGCTCATTTGGTGGAGCAAAGGATATAAGGTGACTGAGCAAGAAGGCGGGACATTTATTTGGGAGATCAAGGTCTTCTGCCATCACTGTCTATAAATTTTGACGAGCATCCCTGTTAAATTCAATGATGATGGAGGGATGGAGCCTACAGTCCACCCATTGAATATGCTGAATTTCGATTACCATAATTACGAGTAGAGTTCGGGATGGCGGGATATGTAAACCCTTTATGGACGTACACCTTGTACTTTGATGGGGCGTCCAGGGGTCCATGCAAAAAAGGAAGTGTAGGAGTTGTCATCCGAGACCCCCGATGACGCATTGTCATGAAGTTAGCTGCGTATCTCGGGGTGAATTTTACCAATAATATGGCAGAATACAAAGCCTTGATTATGGGTTTGAATATTGCGAAGAAGGGTGGTATCCGTCAGTTATTGGTGAAAGGGGACTCTCAGTTGGTTTTAAATCAACTCAATGGGACGTACATGGTACGAAACCCCATCCTTTGTATGTACCATCATATTGCCATAGCCCTGCTAGACGAATTCGATAGAGTGTCTTTTCAGCTGATTCCATGGAATTGGAATCAGTTTGCTGATTCATTGGCTAATTTTGCGTATGAAGAAGACCTCTTCTTTAATTGTGGCCCGTGTCCCGATATATCTATTGATGGTGAGATAGGACCCGGTCGTTTGTGGGGTATGCTTTCTGAACATGCCCTCTTTGGCAGACAATGGTTGATCTGGGTAATGCAGAGGGTAAGCGAGACTCATCTGCCTTTATTATCTTGGACCCACAGATTGATTCGACGACATGTGATGCGAACACCTCTTGCAATATACGCAGGAGGGATAGGTCATAATCTAATGCACCTAGTCTAGGAGCTACGAGCCTTTATTCCCCTGGGAATAGTATGCTTTGCTGTCTATCATAGTTGTTTCCAGGAGGATGTTATGCATAGTATTGTTTGATTTCATTAGGCCAAGAGGGCCGATTCAGTTTTGTAGCAAAGTCAAGTTTCATTTCATTAGGCCAAGAGGGCCATTTCCCTGTCTAGTGCGGGTGCGTTTAATTGGGTTTTTGTTTTAAGTGTTGTGCTGGACAGATTTCATGGTTAGTGGAATTTGGTGAAGCTTGGAGGGAGCCTTTATCGCGGCATCGATGGAAGCTTCTTGTGGCCAATCCAGGTGATACCTCTCCTTTACGAGTACCTTTCTTTTCTGTTATATGTGTATTTGTACTTGTCGAGGGGATACATTTTTGTTGGGGACCGGCAACCAAGGCATGAAGTCCCAGGTGTAGGCTAAGTATGTTTGAGGGAGGTCGGAGTAGTCATTGCCTCCTGTAAAGACATTGTCAGGCATCGAAAGACCTGTTTTAGAAGGAAGCCCTAATGGCCCTGTTCTGCTAGCCTGCTAGGCAGCCGTTCTAGGAGTTCTTGTTAGTAGTGAGGCAGTTAGAGAAGCCTGCAAGAAGATAATTATAATGATGCTAAGAAATCCTGAATATCCTAAAAGATGACTATAAATACGAAGGTGTGTAAAAAGGGGTTCTAACCCCTATCAAAGAAAAGAAAAGGAGTGAAAATATATAAGCAGTTGCTCATTGCCTTGCGAGGGCCTGGTAGGTTCCTGGGGACGAGTTAGACCCGGGGCCGATACCTTGTCTTCCTAGGGGTGGCTTCTTGCTAGAAAAATAATACCAAAACAAGGAAGGTTGGAGCGAAAATAAAAGTGAGCGTTAGAAAAGGATTAAGTGTCGCCTTGCGAGGGCTTGGTAGGTTCTTGGGTGCCGAGACAGGTCCTGAGACCGATGCCCTGTTCTCCTTGGGTCACTACGCTCAGCTCCCTCCTTTTTACATGCCCAAGTATGTTAATAAAATAAAAACCCTAAAAGAAAAAATGTACTGGAAGAAAATACTCCTTGATCAGGCTATAGGAGTCCTCGCCTTGTAGGAGCTCCTGGTTGTGTTGTCTTTAGTTGGTAAGAAGTTCAGACTACCACTTAGGGCAACCTCTTTGATAGGTTTTTTTTAGTTTGGCTGTGTTGGAGCAGCTGGTTAGTGACTCACTTCGGATCTTCTATTAGATGATGCTAGGCCTACTCCTTGTGGATATCATGCCTTGGTTCTGTCCAGGGGTAGGGGGAGCATTGTGCTGAGTTTGATTATATAATTGTTTTGTATCAGTTTGATGCTTCTTTGGTTGTTTATGTGCAGATATGTTCGTGGATTCGACGGGCTGAGTCGCCCTATCCCGTGGTCGCCAATGAGAGCGGAATTTAGGTGACAGGAAGTGCTTAAAAATAGCTAAAAATTATGAATATCAAGGAAAAAATATTCAATGTCAAAGGCGGCGACTCGATCTAGGATGATTTTAAGTGCCAAAGTGCTTTAAAGGCGCCGAGCGACACTTGTTGATTTTTCATAATTTTTCAGACAGTCATGCGGGTTGACACGAGCAACTGGCCAATGTGGGATGCCAAGCCGAACGCCCAGGATTTTTCAGAGCTCGATTCCGAGTCCGGACGGGAAAATGGCCAAGGAAACGGTCAAGATATGAAAATGTGGACACTTGGGAGGCCAAATTTGAGCATGCCTTTTGAGTTTGGACCCCCCCCCCCCCCCCCCCCCCCCCGCCCCGCCCCCCCGCCCCAAAATTTTATGCACCTTATGAAGCAAAAAACATAGAGAGAGAATGAAGAGGCATGAAAAAACGTGGAAGAAGATGGCGCCCGAAAAATGCGCCATGAATGGATGAGAGGCATCATGGCTGTTGCAAACAACCCCCCCAATGGATTATGGGGCTTCATTCCCCTCTGTCTGTGGACTCTATCGCCGCCTCTCGCCCGAGAAATGGTGGTCTCTATGAAGAATTCTGATTTCAGTCTTTCTCTCTCCTCCCTCTCTCTCTTCTAAAGGCAAGTTCATGTGGGAAGAAGAAGGAAGAAGAAAGAATGATGGAGGCTTGTCCGGCATGGATCGGATTGCTCCACGGGCTAGAAATGGTGATTGGTGATGGTGCTGGACATGAAGTGCTGCTGATTTCCAAATCTACAGCCATGGACATGAAACCCGAAACACGCAAATAAGCGGTAATTTAAAATTTTCAAAGGAAATTTGAGCTTTTATGGCTTTTGATGGATGAAATGTTGTTCACGTGGGATAAAAACTGTTCATGTTGCTATTTTCTATGAGTTCTTGCTGGTCATAATCAAAAAATTAGAAAAATATGCATTTTGTGGTTCAAAATAATATGCTAAAACACGAAAAACATGAAAAATCAAGGGAAAATGATGGTTTTTGGCATAAAAATGGGAAAATGAATAGGAACATCAATTAAACTTTCATTTTTCTGCAAGAAGGAACTAAGGGCCACAACCCATAACCTGTTTTGAATTTTCAGTAATAAAATAATGCAGGAAAATAAGGGAAAATACAAGAAAATGGTGGAAAAACCCTAAAAAATAGGGAAAAAATGCATTTTGGGTTCCGAAAAATAAGGATAAATAAGAACAATGTTTGTGAATGTTTGTGGGGGCTGAAGCATGAGGATTTGCCTCAGTTCAACCCCACTTTCTTATTCTAGTGTGTCTTTTTCCGGTTTTTTTCACATAAAATGATGAGAAAATACCCTATAAATCTATCCAACGATGCACTACTTAAACGGGGAAGAGTAGAGGAGTTGAAATATGTCTAAATGCCGTGTGAGATGATGGGAAAGTTGCTGATTTCTATGCATAGCATTTAGGACGGATGATAATTAAAATTAAGAGCTTAGTAGCACGAGGATCACCTCGGCGCTAAGCCCATGCAACGAAGCATGAACGGTAGTTGGAAACCATTAAAAGAATGTTTTTGCACTTGTGCACGATACTGTTTGCTAAATGTTTGAGCACTAGGCATCCACCAAATGCATAGAGCATGAAAAAGTATCAGTGATCAGCTCCTGGACATGCATTGCAATTGGTTTATTAGAACATGACCTACGTTGAGAGGCAGTGAGGTACCCATGCTGTAGGCTAGTCGTGGGGTCTAGGGGAAAGAGAAGTAAGGACAATGGTACATTCCTGGACACGGTTATTTGGTACCTTGAGCGACTTTTGTGCGAAATGTCTAAATGTTGAGCGACGCATCGAGGGGCCAATCCCCAAGGTGTAGGAGAGTCGCAGAGGGTTGACGGCATTCAGCTGTAGGAGGAACCCCATGTGTATGTGATTTGAGCCTATTTGGCTATGTGAAAGGGACTCCCTCTAAGGAGTAATATTGGGTTAGGATCAGTTGGACTACAACGTATTACAAACACAATGTTTAGGAAGGCAGAGATTTTGATAGACGCTCCTGGCCGCGAGGCCGAGGGGTTGTCTTGTGCGTAGTGACGAGGCCCGGCTAGTGCATGAGCCAGTGCCGGCCCGTTTTTAGGTCCATCACTTATTTTGAAGGGAATAAGTTGTCCAAGACAAAAGAGGGATAAAATAATGTGATTTATAAAAATCAATATTTTTGCCTATTTTTGATGGATTTTCACATGGCATAGATCTTTAGATACATACATTTTAGGATTTTCTAAGTAGTGCAATGGCTTGTGCATACATGATGGATACATATTTCTTTGGATAGCATTGGGGTTTGGAGTACACTGACATTGGACATTTTAGAGTGATGTAGGCAAACCATTTCAAGTGTGGGAAGGTCTTACCAATTGGCTTTCCGCTTAGTGTGGCAGTGTCTAAAGTAGTGATTTGATCAATAGAGCATTTGCATATAATGACTCTTTTGTGGATGAGTGTGAACTGCCTATTAGAGTGAGTATACCAATGAATTCAAACACTACGAGTGTGAATAGGGCTTATAACACATAGATTTTGGAAATAAGTAAGTGTAAAAAGAAAAAAGGGTTGAAAAGAGGGGAGAGTTTTAACCTTAGTAAATAGGGTTTTAATTTAAAAGGAAAAGATAATGCAGTCGTGAAGCACCGTTTTTTTTGTCTCCTTCTCTTGGTCTGATTTGCACACCGTTTTTTTTTTGTCTCCTCCTCTTGGTATGTCTTAGCAAAGACGTAGAAAGGAGGAGGAGAGACTAGCCGACAAACTTTGGCATTGATGTGTGAGACTAGGGTCATTTTATTCACTTCTTTGGACCATGTCCAGGAAGCAGTAGCTGCTCTAAGAAGTGGCAAAGCCATTGCCATACCGATTGACACCCTCTACACTTAGATATGGATGCGTGTAGCAGTCAAGAGAATTTATGCCATCAAAAGAAGGAGTAGTAAAAAATCTCACCTTATCATTGGTGATCGTGATCTTATTCTTCTGTCCCATCATTTTATCCTTGGTAGAGACATTCAGAATGCCGTTGGCATCAATGTCGAAGCAAAAAATGATTTGAGGCACACCATGAGGAGCAAGGGGGATGCCCAAGAGCTTGAATTTCCCTAGCAAGTTGTTGTCACTAGTCCTGTTGTTGTCTTTGGTCCTTGTCCTCTCTCTTTCTCTCTCTGTTGTGCTTCTCCAATCACACCGCTAGCTACCTAGCTTAGCCATGGCTCTGATATCATGTTGAGAATCATGGACCTAGAACTAGATGAGCTATGGTGGATGCAAATCAAGCAAACGATACATGATTAGAATGCGAAATTGTAAGTCAAGTGAATTAGGTTCCAAGATAGATTAGCTTGGACTCATAAACACAATCTTGAGTGACTCAAAATGATTGTACCATTACATTGAAATGAGTGTCAAGTACATGATTATATAGCTTTTGGGTAGTACCACTTTTTCTCTCTGTGCTTATGGGATTTTAGACATCTCTTCCTAGAGCATACATCATTGTCTCTCTGTCTCATAAAAAGCCACTTATGGGGACAAGCCTCTTTCGGGCACTCATCCAGCCTCTACATGCATTCATGTTAAGCATCATTTGCTATTCTCAACACCAATCAGTGGCCTAATGGCTCATTAACTTGAAACCTGCTCTGATACCATGTTAAAATATTGAGAATGCATGCTATGGAGGATCACTGATGAGCAAATAGACAATCATAATGAGGCAAAAGCATTGACAAAGAAGAACAACTAATATTATCCAAGCATAGTGCAAGTACAACTGAATGATAATGACTGATGGAATGAGTGTGGGATGAATGCCTTTTATAGGCTTATAGTAGGTGGTATTGGTAGGTGAAAAAAAGTGGAAAGGGACCATGGTAATCACCAACTGTGGTTTTAATAAACCATGCATACATGACCTAGTCTAAGGCTTTATTTGCAGTCTATTTCTTTGCCTTCTTTGTTCCAAACAAAGAGGCTATGGTGGATGTGATTGCACATTTCTCAACAAGCGGTCAAGTGTGAGCTCCCACTTTAACTTCTAACATCCTCTCTTAGATCACATGTGAATAAGAAATGAACAAGAATACCCAAGATTCACCATGGATACTCTAGTAGCATGCACTCAGCACTAGATTTGCTTTGGTAAGAAAGCATCTTGAAGAAGAAGTCCAAATGCCATAAGCCCTCTCTCTGAAAGAAAAGTAGTTGCACTAAACACGTGCACCCCCTATAGCCACACAAACTTGTCCAAGGTTTGGATTGCTAGAAGATGTGAACTTTTGATGACTCACATCAAATCCACCAATAATGAAAGAGCATTAGTATGCCTTCATGTACAAGATGGTTGAACTGAATTGGGCCTACACCTCCCTCTGGTGACCCTTTTAGAAGTATGTGATTGCCATTGTCCCTCTTTCTTTTCTCTTCTACAATCATATCAGTATTCAACAATCTAGCAAGATACACATAAACAAAGAAAGAGTCTACTAGTTTATCCCAACCAGCCATCTCACGGATACTCTTCCTTGCATCATTTAATTCAACCCTAGGGGTTTTACCCTTTTCTACTACGTGCATTACATAAGACCAATGTTCAATTCTCTTATCGAAAATTGTAACACAACAAGGATTTTTCTCAATTTGAAGTCCAAAAGAAGTAACTTTGATTGTTATATATACATTTTGTAAAGCCATATCATCCACTAACTTTTGCATTCCACCCTTTCCAAAATTCATCATAAATGGTAGACCAATCTCCCATAAGTGGATCTTATCATCTCTAAAGAAATTCAAGTCATTTTCTAGTGTATCCCTTGAATTTTTGCAATCATTACACTCATATTCTATATCATCACACCAAATACATCAGCATAGAAATCCCTCTTGCATCGGGGCTATTGATGCAATCGACAACAAACCAACCCTTTTTTTCCATCCTTGCAAAGTTCAATTGTAGATTGTGCATGCCCTTAACCCATTCATCCATGACAATCTCCTTGACTAAAACAACTATATAAATAGGTTTCTTTCTTGTAGGCTCTATAGAGACAACATCCTTAACGTCCTACCAACTAGTCTTTAAGCCATGTAATCTTATCTTCTATAAGCTATTCTAATATTAACTACAAAGTAAGATTTGTAACTTGTAAGAAAAACTATATCTTCTCAGTTTGAAGAGCCTACTACTTGTATCCAACTATCCAAATCTACACTCAAACTCATGTAAAAGATCCGTATAGCTGCAAGACCTTTATTAGATTTCATAATCTACTCCATAAAAGTTTTATGAATCACTAAACCTATCCAATAAAAAAACTCATCTTTTAAATCTTCCTTGAACTTATCCCAATCAACATCTTTCACATAAATTTCATTTATGTGCAATTTCAACTCGTGTAATACAAGTCATATAAAGTACTAGCTTATCTTTTGGGGAACCCCCATAAAAATCCATCTTTTTAGCATAGGCCTTCAAATAATTGAATGTATTTTTGTTGTTGAACAATTTTAGCTATCTTTCCATAGCTTACAAAACTTTAGTGACTAAAAATCCATGCTTGTAAACAAAATCTAATTTTAACTAGCTTTCCACAACCCACAATGCTTTAGTGACAAAAAATACATGCTTGTAAACAAAATCCAATTGCTATTGTTGTTGTTACTACTACAAATATGCAATAAAAGTCTACAGCAATTGACTTACATCATTTGAAAAACTTGAAGAATCACCGATCCTAATAAAATATAATGTAAGCTTTTACATCTAGTTCACCAAATATGTTGGGGAATTAAGCATCCAATGCCAAAATCACAAATACTCAAAAGAATTTCAATACGAGGTGACTCAGATACAAGATTGGAAGAAGAGAAGAGAAGGATTTGTAGATGAAAGCCATGGTTTCAGTAAAATCAAGTTTTAATCTATATTCACTTCATGTATACTTCCAGCAATATTCATCTGTTGTAGCACACAAGTATTTTCATGCAATAGATTATCTTTCATCATGGTCTAACCACCCAAAATCATACTTAAGTTTCATTCAAATGAAGTCTATTTGCTTAAGAAGCATACATAGAGTCAATGTATCAAGACAATCCTATTCTTTCACAAGAATAGTCCTAGGTATCAATAGCTAGCATAAACCAATATATTTTCTTAAGTTAGAGTAATTTTAAACCCTTCTTGAATATTCAAACATTTATGTCTTCATACATGACACAAGAGATGGCCAAAAACCTCAAATCTGTCCATTGTTTTACCTAGAAGAATATTAAAAAAGCGTACAAATCTAGGAAAAATATGGATAGTAGTAGTGCTACCCCTATTGTACCATATTTATAGCATATAATCAGTGCCTTTCATTGCTTATAGTAGCGTCATGCTACACACACACAACTTAGTGGGATGTTTGGAGACATTCCTATAGTTTCAGGAGCTTCAACCACGAGCTCAACCACTATCTCTCACCTAGCCTCTTGCACAAAATTTGAGATTCATTTGTAATGAATGCATTGTGCATGGGCCTTTACATAGAAGATCACACTAGCACACTCCATGATCCAAGTTGCACATCCTAAACTCTCAAGCCCTCTATGGCCTTCATCACACAAAAGAGAGCATGAGAATGGATGGAGGCTTAACTCTATTGGTCCCTCACCCTCACTCTTGATCTCTTGCTCTCAATTGACCTCACACACACACACACACACACACACACACACACACACACACACACACACACACACACACACACACACACACACACACACACACACACACACACACACACACACGCACACGCACACGCACACGCACACGCACACGCACACGCACACGCACACGCACACGCACACGCACACGCACACGCACACGCACACGCACACGCACACGCACACGCACACGCACACGCACACGCAATGCAAAAGCCAGAAATAAATTGGGCATCCTACCCATCTTTTGACCATAGACCAATTTCCCTCTCTTACCATGCAACTAATTCATGTTTCCATACTAATGCTTTGAATAAAATTACAAATTACATGGGAGGGAGCTCGACTCTTGATACATAAAATGGTTTCTTTTGAAAAACATCAACAAAATTTCCAAAATTTTTGTGACTTGCCTATTCTTCTCTTTCTTCATATTCTTACATCAAAAAGTTGTTAACATTTCCCCCCCTCCTAGTGGAGTGCCAATCCCATGGCACTTGCACCAAAGGAGCTTGATGTGACTGGCAAGATGTGTTGGGTCAACTGGTGAAGAGATCCTAGAGGGCTATGTTCTTATGATAGTGTGGTGAAGAGAGAATTTGTGGTGGCTAGCAATGAAGAAAGTTGTATGAATTCAAAAGTGGGGCAATTGATGTTGATGGGTCTTCATGCACTTCATGTCCTCATCATGGTGCTCTCCCTGTGGGTGAGACTAACTATCCCGGTGGCATGAGGTGCTCATGCTATGAAACTGGGAGATGGGTTGAGTTCCAAGTAAACTTGGAATGTTGTTCCACACTTGAGGACCTAGTTTGTGAGGTTATCATGTTGCGCTAACCACAAAGTGATAAGTCTTACAAGCAAGCTTGGGATGTCATTCTTGATGGGCCTTGAGATTGTGATGTGGGAAAGTAGACTACGGTGTACCCCTAGGTGCTATGTGTGTGCTCCTCTCTCTCTCTCTTATTTTGTTAAAAGTACAAGATGACAAACAATACATCACTCAAGAACTAGCCTAAGCACATGCTAGAGACTTTTGTGGCTAAGCATATACTCTTTTAATGAGTTACACAACTACATGCAAGACTTTGGATAGAATGGATGTCCTGGCTTTCTCGAGGATTCATAAAGAGATATCTGCATATGCCCCCTTGATTTGATAGAATGCTTTGAAGGTGTCAATATCCAATTTTTGAGCCCATTTCTCAACTATACCTTCAACGACTCAAATACATACTTAAACCATTTTTTGGGGGCAGAGGGTCCTAGAACCTATTGATCTCATTAATCTTAAAATATAAAATTATTTTCCCAATTGACTCTTCTTGTGTCGTATACGTCTGAAGCTTTTCCTTTAGCCACTCTTTTGCATTGCCCTCTTCTTCATTCTCCATGAGCTTAGGTGGAATGGGTTGGTCCAATACCTTTTGGGGTTGTGTTCTAAGTTCTTCCACCATGGCATCATAAGCCCTCTTCTACATTCTCCATGAGCTTAGGTGGAATGGGTTGGTCCAATACCTTTTGGGGTTGTGCTCTAAGTTCTTCCACCATGACATCATAAGCCTCTCTTTATTTAGCACTTTTGTAAATATCCCACTACTTAGTGTGATGATATACTTGTAGGTGTCCAACTAAATGTTATACTTGGATTCTTAGTAAAATACATTGCCTATATCACTGGACAACTTCAAGAGTATTTCCCCATGCAATCATTGGGATTTCCCCTCTAGGGAGTTCACAACTTGGGATAGCTTGCTAATTATTGTCTACTGTTAAGGTATCAAAACTTGTCTTCCATTTCTCTCTCTCCTACAAGCGTTGCTTGTGCTATCGCTCCTTATGTTGCACTTTGGCCTTCTCTTGAGAAAACTCATGGCTATATTGAGTTAGAAGATGGTTCAGTTTGACTATTTATTTACTCAATTTACAATTATATATTTTGTATTCTCTCATGTTTATCTTTATTTCTTCAAGCTCTTTGACAGTTTCTTAGAATACAACCTCCTTATGCTTGAGCTATTTTTGAATGTCTTCCTTTAGTGCTACTTCGTTCTTATTAGTTTCTTGTGTTTTCTCCACTAGGGATGTCTCTTTTTCCTATAAGTCCTTTTGAAAGCCTTATCTTAAGGAGATCTCCTTCTCTTTCTATGTCTTCTAGAACTCTGCCTGTAAGGAGTCCTTATCTTGTAGTGCTTTCTAGAATTCTTCACTCCATGTGGCTTCTCGTCGTTGAGTTCCTGTATTTTTCCTTGAAGTTCAACTTCCTTTTCTTATAGCTTCATTTGGAACTTTGAAGCCTACTTGATATAGTTCTTATATTCATCTTATGTCTCCTCTAATTTCTCTTGCATTTCCTACTTCTCCTTAGCGCATCTACCTTGGCTCTTTTCAACTCCTCGCATAGTTTTTCCAAATCCTCTATGCCACCTATTTTGCCTTGTGGCTTTGAGTGCTCCTACATGCTTTTAGTGGATTCTACGTGCTATTGTTTTTCTTTTTGCATGTTTATGGTGGTTTCTTGTGGGGACTTTTTGTTGGCAATCTCTTTTGTGGGGACTTTTGTGGCTAAGCATATACTCTTTTAACGAGTTACACAACTACATGCAAGATTTTGGATAGAATGGATGTGTGAAAATGGCAATCCTATTGTCTACCATATCTTTTAGCAACTCAATACAATAGGTAGGTAGTAGTAAGGCCCAAAGATGAAGGCAGATCATGGCCACCTAGTTGATTTCCACATTGACATCAGAGAAGAGTGGTGGGAGCTACTTTTCATATGGTGGGTCTAACTAAATCTTATACTTGGATTCTTAGTACAATACCTTGCCTATATCATTGGACAACTTCAAGAGTATTTCCCAATGCAATCGTTGGGCTTCCCCCTCTAGGGAGTTCACAACTTGGGCTAGCTTTCCAATTATTGTCTACTGTTAAAGTATCAAAACTGGTCTTGTATTTCTCTCTCTCCTACAAGTGTTGCTTGTGCTATCGCTCCTTATTTACACTTTGGCCTTCTCTTGAGAAAACTCATGGCTATATTGAGTCAGAAAATGGTTCAATTTGAATATTTTTTAACTTAATTTACCATTATATATAATGTATTCTCTCATGTTTATCTTTATTTCTTCAAGATCTTTGACGGTTTCTTAGAATACAACCTCCTTATGTTTGAGTTGTTTTTGAATGTTTTCCTTTAGTGCTACTTCGTTCTTATTAGTTTCTTGTGTTTGCTCCAATAGGGATGTCTCTTTTTCCTATAAGTCCTTTTGAAAGACTTATCTTAAGGAGTTCTCCTTCTCTTTCCATGTCTTCTAGAACTCTGCCTGTAAGGAGTCCTTATCTTGTAGTGCTTTCTACAATTCTTCACTCCATCTGGCTTCTAATTGTTGAGTTCCTCTATTTTTCCTTGAAGTTCAACTTCCTTTTCTTATAGATTCATTTGGAACTTTTGTGGGAGCTTTTGCTCAACCGCCAAGACCCACAGACCGCTTATTGTTTCAAGCGTTCCAAGGAGCTCTAACGGCTATCTCTCACCTAGTCGATGCGCCGTCGATCCTACGAGTGTAGTGAGATTACCTTGATGCTTGATTGAGTACCCTTCTCTGTCTTGCACTCCAGTAGCTCCACGATTCTTGATGCTAGCTCAAGCATCCTCAAGCCTCCTCCATCTCCAAGCTCCATCCTCCATAGCCACGCGCGTAAGAGAAGAGAAGAGAAGAGAAGAGAAGAGAAGAGAAGAGAAGAGAAGAGAAGAGAAGAGAAGAGAAGAAGAGAAGAGGAGATGGTGAAGAGCTTCACCCTCTTGATCCCTCACTCCCACACACTCACTCCCTCGCACTCTCACACTCCCTCTCTCAAGAGCACACACAAGCAAGCAAGAAGGAGAGAAGAAGAGAGGAAGAAGAAGACTCTTTTTGCCACACACCAAAATAATGAGCTTCTCATTCACTTTTCAACTTTATATACAAAACCCTAAATCCCTTTTAGGCGGTCATCCCCTTTTTTTTTTTTAAACATGGACGGCCGTAGCCTAGGCCCTTTTTCCCATTTTCCACCACTCTAGTTTCATCCTATTCCCAACTAATGGGTACAATTTGCACAGGAGCGAGCCTGGCACTCTTTTGCAAGGATTCGGGAGCGCTTCCATATTTAATGGTGCGCTTTTTACTCTTTTTTTTCCTTGGGGCGACACTGAGACTTTCTGAGGGTCGTGCCCAAACATTTAAAATTTTCAGGGTCTGGTTACCTGTCAAGGCGTCTTTTTTTTGCTTTTATCCTGTGCCTTTTTTGCTATTTCCTTTTTTCCATTTTCCCCTCCTCTGTGCTGCTGCGGGAAACACGGTAACATTACCCCCCTCCTAGCCAAGTGCCAGTCCCATGGCACTGCGATGGGGAGTAGTGGCTAGTTAGGTCTGCTGCGAGGCAGAACGGGTGGGTGGATGACACCGCCTCCAAGGTGGTTGTGTGAATGAGAGTGGATGGAGTTTAGTGACGATGACCAGGAGTGATTCCGGCATGTTTTAGGTTCCATGAAGGTGTTCGACATCTTTCACACAGTTGTGGCATTTATGTAGCCAGTCCCTTGAGCATCAGAAATGCTTGAAGCAATAAGCAATCCCTCAGGAGGATTATATTGGAGGGATTTATTCTGGAGAAGCGCTCCCCCCCCCCCCCCCCCCCCCCCGAACTCTGTCTTGACAAAGATATAGTTTGTCTTTGCATTGAAAATTTGTGTCTTTGATTTGAAGGTCTTTGTCTTTGAGTTGAAGGTCTTTGTCTTTGAGTTGAAGGTCTTTGTCTTTGAGTTGAAGGTCTTCAGCTCTGCATTGAAATTCTTCAAGCTTGTGGAATCTAAAGGCATTGGGCATGTATCTTTGGAAGATGAGGTTCCAAGATCTATGCCAATGGCAGATCTATCTTGACTTGGTTCAATCATGGTAGCCATCAGCTCGCAGATGGTTGGTCGTCGGCACATGGAAAAAGTTTTGGTCATTAAAGGATGCTATGGGTGATTCTCTTCAGCGGAGTAGCCTTTTCTTGAAACTCGAACATAACCTGCAAGAAAAGGTGTGCACTCCCTAAGGGGTGTGTCAGCCTCTCTGCATAGTGCGTGGTGCCCGTGGCAGTGGAATTGGGAGGTGAGCCCTTGGTAATGTCCCACACTTGAGGACCCAGTTCGTGTGTCGTTGGAGGTGCGGTGCAAGTCTTAGGGTGACAGGTCTGAAAGTCCTGCCCTTGATGTGCCCTAAGTGTGAAGTGGGGAGGGGGCTAGGAAAAACCCTAGGTGTAGTGACCGTGGCGCTTTTTTTTTTGGATGATAACTAGGCCTAATTGTCTTCATCGGTATCAGGAGGGGAAGGGGGTCGGATAGATTTGCTTAAAAACTGGCGACTTTGCATGTAATCTTTCAGATTCATGCAGACATGAAGAGAAGTGGTGAAGAGGAAAGGGTGATTGCACCTAGTGAATTGGCTGTCGTTCATATCTTCTAGGAGGGCTAGGCAAAAAGAGGGAAGGAGACTAGCCCTCATCATAAGACGAGCCATGGCGTAGTTGTCTATAGCGTTAGGGTCAAAGAATAGGGGAGGTAGGCCGCACTCTTGTGGAGTTGAGTCCTGCTTAAGGAGTAGCCTCAGTAACCTAAGATAATTACAGGTTGTTACAAAATCAGGGTCAGGACATGAGGAGAAATCCGCAAGAAAGCGCATCATAGATGCATCTAGGCTTCCGGCGGTAAAGAGAAGGGCATGCTCGAAGGATACTACAGTGGAGTTATAAATAATAGGGAAGTCATACCGCCCGTGGAGGGTGGCATCAAAATCCACCCCTACCCTTCGAGGGTATGCCATGTAGGTAGGGTTGTTCCGCTCGAATGGCAGGGTGTTACAAAACACCATCTAGGCGAGCATGCTGATGTCGCATACTCCCTCCTCCACAGGGGTTGGCTTTTGTAGCCCTGTACAGTGTGTGGGACTTCAAAAACTTTATTCTGCCAGTAGTCAGCCACTTCTGTGCCCCAAGAGGTCAGGGTCTTTTCTCGCTCTTCGAGCCATCTTTGCCCCAACCGGCCACCGACTGCAATTACCTCGTCCATCACCTTGAGCGGCAGGACCCTCCGCAGACTGTTGGATAGGAGGAAACTAAAGGTGAATGGATCCTTTCCTTGTTCCTGTATATCCCACAACACCAGTTCTACGTGGAATCCTGCGGAAAGATCATCAGGGCACGGTGGGAGAGGTGCGAACGGTAGCACGGCTAGTTTGGCTCTCAGCTGTTTCTTGGCTTCCTTTACCAGCTTTTTGCGTCTTTCCCTAGAGGTGGCTTTTCTTTCTGCAGATGGGTCCTCTTGTGGTGGCTCTGTCTACGGCAAGGGGGGTTGTGGGACTACATCCTCCCTGAATCGGTTCATGTCGATTTCAAGTCTTGCTTCCTCCCCTTGCCGTTCTGCTTGTGCTGCTTCTTCCTCGAATCCGAGGGCGTCGATCTCCTGGGGGGTTAGGCCAGCCAACAATAGGTATTTTCGTTGCTCATCCAAGCTCAGCCTAACCTCCGCAGGTAAGGGTGGCATCTGCAATCTAGCGTGTAGGGCTCTCTGCGCCATGCCGAGCTTTCTCTGCGTCACCTCCAATGACTCTCCTTGCGCTGCGTGGGTGGCGTCGAGGATGGTGTTGAGGAAGGCCTTTTGTTGAGTGCTGAAGGCCACTTGGGCCGCTTCTGCCTTGCTCTCTGCGATGATTTTCTCCTTTTCTGCCAGAGCAAGGTGCCACGCTAGTGTCTTCACCCTCTTTTCATTGTGGCTTTTGCTTTGGGCAATCCATGAAAAGATGGGTGATTCTGCACTCTGCATACCTTTGGTCAGCCTTGTCTCTGTTTTGTTGCTCTCTTTCAGGGCAGCGTGATGAGACATGACCGGGGTGACCACAAGTCCAACAAGTGATTGGATCCTGTGGCTACCCTCCTAGGCCCCTACCTCATCCTCGTCCTAACGCCATCACCGGCACGGGTTGATAATCCATGAGGACTACATTGCCCTCGTCGTCATGCGAGATGTAAGGGTATATGTAGGTCTCTTCATCATTCCGCTCCTCCACGTAATGTACTGGAGCGTTGCTCGGTGGGTGGGTCACATAAGGACCAGGCGGTCTAGGAATGCCTGTAGGATTTATGTCCATTCTAGGGACGGCTAGTTTCATATAGTTAGGTGCGGGAAGGGCCAATGGGGCTCCCCTTCCGAAGAATGGCTGCGGCCTGTTCGCTAGATAAGACTGGCCATAGGGTTGCGAGTATGGAAGTCTTCTTGGTAATCTACAATGCATGACATCATGGCCGAACCTACCGCAGTTAGCGCAAGGTCTTGACCTAGGGTCTTGACACTTGGCCGGCAAGTGGTTTTCGCCACAATACACGCAATGGACGTGCGGGCGCGTTTGTCGTCTCAACATATCTTGCAACTTGGCTAATTCCATCTTGACCTCAGCCAAGCCCTGGTCTGCTCTCGGTGGCCTTCCCCTTATCTTGGGATGATGGGATCGACCGCTCACTAGAGGCTGATGTTCTCTCTGAGCTTCCCGAGTTTGTCTCCTCAAGATTTGAGCTCTTGGAGCCCCGCTCTTTCAGCTGATCATCAACTTTGATGGCTTCCTTAAACACTCAAGCTACCGTGTCCCGCTGCAAGCTTGAATTGCCTGATATAGTTCTTATATTCATCTTATGTCTCCTCTAATTTCTCTTGCATTTCCTACTTCTCCTTGAGAGCATCTGCCTTGGCTCTTTTCAACTCACATAAAGTGAGTGATCAACATTAGAAATACAAAATCCAATATTGACAAGATACTCTCCAATCTTGTCAGAGCATGCTCTAGGTGCTTGCTTCAGCCCATAGAGCACCTTCTTTAACTTGGACACATATGTGGGATGCTCTAAATCCTCATAACCTGTTGGCTGCTCCATATACACTTCTTCTTGCAATTCACCATGCAAGAAGGCATCCTTAACATCCATTTGCTGCAAAATCCAACCTTTGGCTGCTGCCAAGGCAATCACACACCTAACAGTTGCCATCCTAGCAACTGGACTGAATGTCTCTTCATAATCTATGCCATATGTTTGAGCACAGCCTTTTGCAACCAGCCTAGCCTTATACCTACTAACTGAACCATCTGCATTATGCTTGAATTTGTAAACCCACTAATAGCCAATAGCTTTCTTACCCTTAGGTAAGGGTACCAAATCCCAAGTCTTATTGGCTTCTAATGTAGCCATCTCCTCATCCATTGCTGCATCCCAATGAGCATGACCAAGAACATCCTAAAAATAAGTGGGCTCAACATCCTCAACTAGTTTCACCATATAAGCATAATATTGAGTTGCATAACCTTCAAAGCCAAATATTTTAATAGGTTATCTGACCCTACTAGATCTGCGTACCACCGGATCACTCACTGGAGCCTTTACATTACTATGAGCTCTCTGTACACCTGGTGTCCTGACAGAAGGAATACCAAGCTCATCATCCAAACTCTCCGAACCACTAGAATCTCCATCAAATTCCAAATGATTGGTAGATGCATCATTACCATCCAGAACTTTCTTCTTTCCTTTGTCCTTCCTCCCTGTAATACTTATAGATCCACCTGAAGATGTGGGGCTACTCCTTAGTCTCCCAAACCAAGGGCTCGCTATAGGTATAGTACCAGATGATGTTTCTGGTCCGCTAAGACTCGGTGATTCTTGTTTTTCTTTCTACACATAGCTGTCCTAATCATTATCATCATCTAATACATCACCAGCAGGTGCATACTAGCTGTCCATCTCATCAAAGATAACATCCCTGCTCACTTTGAATTCACTTGTGACAGGGTTATAACAACGATACCCCTTCTGCTCTAAAGAGTATCCAATAAAAATACATTTTTCTGCCTTTGGATCAAGCTTCTTCCATAGCTCATCTAGTACATGAACATATGCAACACATCCAAATACCTTCAAGTGCGATACATTGGGCTTCTTGCTAATAAAGCATTATTTAGGAGTCATCCCATGAACTGCAACTGTGGGAGTTCTGATCATAATGTAGACAACAGTATGGATAGTCTCAGATAAAAAATGTTTAGGTATATTCTTTTCAGCCATTAATGCCTGTGCAACTTCTGCAATATGCCTATTTTTTCTTTTTGCAACCCCATTTTGCTGTGAGGTATACCTCCAAGTAAATTGCCTCTTTATCCCATGGGTCCTCAAGAAGCCACTAAACTCATTAGAGAGGTACTCTCCCCCTCCATCTGATCTCAAGCACTTCACTTTTAAGCCTGTATTCGTTTCAACTGCTGCATTAAAAGATTTGAAGTGCTCAAACACATTATTCTTTTCCTTCATGAAGTATACCCATAACTTCCTTGAACAGTCATCAATAAATGTGACAAAGTATTTGCTGCCATTAAGAGATACATTCTATGTAGGCCCCCAAACATCTGTATGTACTACATCAAGTATTTTTCTACTCACTTCTCTGTCATGCGAGAAGGGTTGTCTTTCTTGCTTACCAAACTGGCATGCTTCACAAACTTTATGCAATTTTACAACTCTAAAAGAAGGCAACCCTATAACCAATCCTATGGAGTGCATCAATTTCAGCCTTTGCACATTTGCATGTCCAATACGTTTATGCCATATTTCAATATCTGCAACTACTCGTTTCCTTTAGTATACATAGCAGCATCCATTGTAGGAATTCCAACATCTAAAGTGAAGATGCAGCTAACTCTACTTCCTTTTGCGACCAACTTGTACTTATCATTAAGGTCCTCTACAAAACAACCTTTTGCATTGAATCGGACCTACAACCCCTGCTCTACCATTTGGCCAATAGACACTAGATTCTTTATGATTGATGGCACATGTAATACATCTATCAAACTCTTTGTCTGGCCATCATACAACGACAAGGTAACCTTTCCAATGTGTGAAATTGGGTAGCATGAATCATCACCCGTCTGCACATAACTTGGATTTTGTAAGTCCTGCATCTCTCCAAACCATTCAACAAGACTGGTCATATGATTAGATGCACCCGAATCAACATACCATACATCATCATATGTCCCCTTTCCTATAACTGCATTCATTATATGTTGCATAACAAACAGACACTCATTTTTGTCTTCATTCTGTCGTGAAGACGATGCATAGTTTCCATGCTGCAATTTACCATTGCGAATATCATCCTTCTTAGCATAACAATTGGTTGCAATATGACTTGTTTTGCCATAATAATGGCAAATAATATCAGAATTTCCAGAACCTCTATTCTGCCATCCACCTCTTCCTTTAGAGTTCCTCCTACCTCTAAAGTTTCCTCGGTCTCCTAAAACTTGCATTTCACCAAATTTTTGATTGAACCTATTTTGCTTGTTATTGCCAGCACATCCCATACCATGGCCTCTCGAAGAGGATCTATCACATTCCCTTCCTGAACTTGAGTAAAATGCTTGAACTTGTTCACCATTTTTTTCAGATGAGTCACCTTGCATATTGATCTCTTCGGTAATTATGAGAGAGATCAGCTCATTAAAATCTAGAAATGGCTTCCTTTTGTATGCTGAAGTAACAAATGTTTTCCATGCCTTCTCATTATTAAGGCCACTCAAAGTGGATGAAACTAAATCATCATCATCAGGCATTGCATCAATCGCTGCTAAGGCATTTGCAATGCTCCTCACCTTCAACACATACTCATTGCCATACATTTTTTCTTTCTTCAAGGCATTCAACTCTTGCTTGAGTTGAATCTTTCATGCCTTTGTATTTACTGAAAACATGTTCTCAAAAATTGTCCAAGCTGCACGTGAAGTTTCTGCATTCTTGATATGTCCCAACATTGTATTATCAATGACTGCAGATAACCAGTACATCACCTTTTTGTCTTTCGTATTCCATTCTTTTCATGCTTTTAATTCATTTGCAGTTGCCAACTTTGGCTCCTTTTCTTCACTTGAAACAAACTCATAAAGGTCCTTTCCAATGAGGAAGTTCATCACACGGAACTTCCATGAAGGGCAGTTGTTCTTGTCGAGCTTCTTAATAATGGGATTTCCACTATTCTCTGCCATTATCATAAACAAGGATACAACACATCAAGCTAGTCTTCTGCAATCTTTCACAACATGTGCACAGTAATACACCAAGCAACATTTTTCACTAATTGCTCAATAGTACATGTAATCTACAACTTGTTTGTGGATAAAGTTGCTTCCTGCAAACACCTCAAAAATTACAGATTTGAAATTTGTAACCTATGCACCCACTTTCGGTCAATACAACCGAAATCATAGTGTACCCTGAAACTGTTGTCCACAACCTTGTGGCTCTAAAACGGGGCCTGAAACAGCCTCAAACGCCTAAAATAACTGTGGAAATGCCCTAAAGGGCCTATTTACGAAATATACAGTGCTCTGCTTGCATATCAAATCCCACAGCAATATGAGATTTTCACTTTACCTTTTCACTTGCTTCTGGTGCCTCCATAGGAGCTATCCAAGAGAGAGAGTGGAAGAATGGGAGAGCTTCTTACCCATTGCTTGCTTGTTCGAACCTTGCTTCTTCTCCTTCACTTCAACCTTCAAAATCAGTTTCTCTTAGTGGTGCGGCTCTGATACCAAATCAAGAATTGTGTGGTGGGGGGACTTGCTTGAGCTATTGCACCAAACACACACTATATACACAAGAGGAAGCTCACTCAAGAACACAAGAAGAGAGATGAAGGACAAAACGTTTTCTTGTTGATTTCTTCTTCTTCTTCCACACACCATACAATGTACACAAAGTATAGATAAGATACAACATAAATGAAAGTGGCCTTCTAAGTCAAACAATGCATAATCGACTACACTAATCGACTGGTGTTATATCTTTGCTAGCTGCTGTAGGTAGGTGTAACAAACTAAATAAAATAAGTGATAAGTTAGTGGCCATGTGAATATCATAATGACCACCAACATGCTAAGTGTAGACGTGCGGACTCATCTAGCCAGGCGGTCCATCATCAATGTCTGCACGTGTTGAGCTTGCCATCTCAACATGTCATGCATATGCTCATCTTATGGGTGTAAATATGCTAAGAAAATCATTTTCAATAAGATCAACCACTCTAAACTAGTAAATCATTTTCAATAAGATCAACCAATCTAAACTAGTAAATATTAGTAAATTTTTATAAATAAATAAAAAAAAGAAAAAAAAATGAAAAAATAGGTTTTTTGCATTCAAAAAATAAAAAAAGTAAGATTTATGTTTGTGAATGTATGGTAGAGCTGAAGCATGAGGTTTATAGTTCAGCCCTATCTCTTTGTGTTAGAGTGGGTTATCGATTTCATAAAAGAAAAATACATGAAAAGTACTCCTGAAGTCTACCAACAAATGCATTAGTCTAAACAGTAGGGAGAAGGGGATTGTTGAGTGTTTAAAATATGTTGAATTTTGATGTTTTATGATGCATGTATATAGGGTTCTTTTTTTCTAAATTTAAAATGGCCTAGTAGACAAGGAAGCTCGGTACTAGCCCTAAGCAATGTAGCAATCACGTATGAGAAGAAAAGCATGGTAAGAACTATTTTCACACTTTCATGATGCTGATTGCTAACGAATAAACTTTGTTTGAGGACGGTGGTCATACACAATTGCATTGCACGCACCATACGATATCATATCCTGGATGCATAGCACCTATTTGTATGAGCGATGACCTATGTTGAGAGTGTGAGATATCCTAAGCTATGGGGTTTGAGATTTGGTTCCTTGGGATATATTCGGTGAGGTTTATCTATTATCTCCTAGATCGATCAATCAAAAGAGTAGAGTTTGTTTCGAATGTGTTCTATGTTCATGGTACATCTTGGGGCCAATCCCCGAGGTGTAGGAGAGCAGGTAGTGGAGTTGCAATGATCAACCAAGGAGTGCCCCCTGTGTGTGTACCTACACGGTCTATTAACACCAGCATGTTTAGGGACACCCTTTGAGGAGTCTGGGAAAGAATATTGATTGGACTACAAATCATACAAATGCAAAGTTCTTAGATGTTCCTGGCTGCGAGGTCGTGTTGGGTGGTTTGAGGTGAGTAGTAGAGGCTCGACTAGTGCCTTAGAGCTAGTGTCAGGCTTGTTTTAGTCTCGACACATAGTCATGGCCTTCGGCCTAACAAACGCACCTGCCACATTCCAATGACTCATGTGTGCCATCTTCAAGGATATGCTTAGGTGGGAGCTAGAAGTGTTCATTGACAATATGTGTGTTCAATCAAGTTTGAGGGAACAACTAGACAAACTCTGCACAATCTTAAATGATGTAGATTGTACCATCTCTCATTGAACCCCCTTATGTGCCATTTTTGGGTGCAATATGGATGCATCCTCTTGGGGCATGTGGTGTCCAAGAATGGCATTGCCATTGACTTCTCGAAAGTCAAGGTTATTGTCGACGTTCCACCACTAACCAAATACAATGGAGTTTAGTGCTTCTTCCTAGGACATACAAGGTACTATCAGTGATTCATATTGAACTATGCGCTAAATCGCTAGAACACTCTACAAATGGATGGCAGTATATTTGAATGGACCAAGAAATGCTAATGCACATATGAAGAGTTGAAGAAGGCTCTGACAATCATGCCGATCCTAAGAGCCCTAGACTCTAGACCATAACCTTCCATGTATATATTGATGCCTCCTCAAAGTTTGCCATGGGAGCTGTTTAGTACCAACTTGATGAAGACAACCAAGATGATCTAGTGAAATTTGCTAGCAAACAACTCACAAATACCGAGATAAACTATTCCACAATTGAGAGAGAAGTTTTTTTGGCCATGGTGTACACTATGAAAAAATTCCGCTATTATCTTTTAGCTACACCTTTCACTTTCTTTGTAGATCATCAGGCTTTGTTGTGAACAAACCTTGCGCTACTGGACACATAGCTAGTTGGGTACTACTTTTGCTAGAATTCAACTTCTTTGTAGTTGTACGCAAGGGAAAGCCGCACTACATGGCTGATCACAAGTCTCACATACCCATGGAAAAAATTTCTTATCGTAGATGACTTACTAGACGCATATCTTTTTAACTTATCTAGTGAGAAGGATTTATTCATAGTCGAATTGACGCCACATTGGGCAGATGACATAGTTCAAGTGCTAGAGCACAGACTACTCAAAAGACCTATTGAGAAGGCCTAGCTTAGGTGACTTATCTTCAAGATACAACCTTATCAATTGATAGTTGATCAGCTCTATAGGTTAGGGTAAGATGGCTTACTACGATGATGCATGTGCGAACATGAGATGTATGATGTACTTGTAGAGGCACATGACATAATCGTTGGAGGACACTTCAGTGGAGACATGGCAACATGCAAGGTTCGGTCCCCTAAAACGGCATGAATTGGGTTCTAACTTAACAATACCTTAAAGTCAAACGATGGTAAAAATTTGTGAGAAGTCTCCTAGTTCTTTGGGACTACCCTATCGTAGGATAGACCCGTCGGGTTCTGCCCACCACCCACTTTCCTTGATAGCTTTAGTTTCGTAATTAGATCCTATCACATTTATGTGTGACATTTAAAATCAGCTTCCTTAATTAGGCCTTCTAGGGAACATGGTTCATTTGCGTAATTTATAGCACTGACACGAAAACAAATCAAGCAGTCATTTTTACAAAAAAGTTCATTAACTTATCTTCAAGTTAATCTTTGTCTCCTACCCATACAAGAGAGTTATGTATCCCCTATGTCCAACGGAAGTACCCAGTCCAAATCACATAGCACCATAATTTCTATCTAGTATCTAGAATAGGATCTTCCAATGCCATGAATGTTGGGCTCACGGTAGTCTTCAACTCCGTTCCGGACTTTGCAAGGGGTGTCCAGAGCTCCACTGACCCCAAGAGACCTAGGAGTGAGACACACTTTTCGTGGTTGGCCTTTTCACCACTTGCGACCTTCGGCCCGTGAATCGAGCAGTGCCCTCTCGGGGTAATCCGTGGTGTGATCTTACAGATGATCCACCCCTGCAAATATCCTTTCTTAATTAATCCAATTAAGAATCAAGCACAATCAAGGCAATCATCCTAATATCATCTTCTAAGAAATCGTTCCTTTATTTCCCATGGCAACTTGTCATTACTGACCCCTGCCATGCATTTACCCTCAAGCACAAGCACTTGGAATAATCATCTAAATCACATTCCAACAATCAATTTAAAGAAAAAGTATTTAGGACATTGTTTGATCAATCAACAGGAACAATGGTATCCTTTTCCAAACATTGCTAAATAGTTGTGATAACCTTTCCATCGTGTATTTGCTCTTTTCCTTGGGATCTAAGCGATTCCATGCAAAATTTACTTACCACACCCTTCTTTCGACTAAGGCATACGTTATAGTTTCAAGTGCTGTACAAGACATAAGTTCTATTAATCACCTACATTGATCGATAACCCAGCCTTCTTCCCAACAAGTACAAATACATCAGTCTTTCCTTCGACTTAGGGTTACCTAATCCTTGAGCTCTTCACTTGCCCGAGAAATGTTGTTGCATCTAGCCCAACCCCCGAATAGGTTTGATGAACATAGTCCCTATCGGACAGATCTCAAGGCATCGTAGTTTTTATTCTAATGAATGCTGTTTGTACTAGCTATGCATAACTTCAAGATCCCAATGAACTAGTAGTTCATGATATTAACAAGACTTTAATGCAAGATCAATTTGTGTACCACAGATGTATGTTTTATATAATCCTTTCCCATGCATGTACCATCTGCGTGCATCTATGAGCCTTAACAATATTGCCCTAGGTAAAGAACAATCGAGGACTTATCAATGCTTAGTACTTTAGAAATATTATATGCTGCTTATGATATGTATGTATTTGTTGCATAACAACTAGGGCAATTAACTTCCCTTGATACAAGCACTTCACAAACTTCATCCTCGAATTATTTGAGATGGACTTTATCCTTTCAGTTAACCTATTCTTGTGTGGCATGGTATGGCCTAATGCATCCCATACAGAAATCAAAGCAAGTAGTTCTTTAATTTGAAAAATATATTGCTTACATCTGGTTGTACCGTAGTTGGATTGGCAGTGATGCCCTCGCCTGCTGCTTCTTTGCGGTATGTGGGATTTCCACCTATGCTTGACACTCTTCGCTCAGGGGCCATTCCCGATCTTTCTCGCTAGAATGCAATTTCTGCAGGAATTTCAACAACCTTTTGGAGCAGAAGGGGGGGGGGGGCAATTAGGGAAACTAGCTTGCGGGGTAGCAAAATAAACTCAAGGGAAAAAGGAAGAGGAAACATGTGTGTGGCCACCCTCTAAGGAGGGGAAGAGAAAGAATCTCTTTCCTTCTCTCACTCTCTCTTTTTCCCTCTTCTTCTTCTTTCTCCCTCTCTCTCTCACCCTCTTCTTCTTCTTCCCTTCTTCTTCTCCTCCTTCTATTCTTCTCTCCTCTCTCTCTCCCTCTCTCTTACTCTTCTTCTCTTCTTTTCCCTCTCTCTCCCTCTCTTCATCTTCTTGTTCTCTTATTCTTCTTCTCCTTTTCATCTTCTTCTCTCCTCTCTCTTACCCTTCTTCTCCCTCTCTTCTTCTTCTTCTTCTCCTTCTCTTCTTCTCTCCTCTCTCTCTCTCTATCTCCCCCTCTTCTTCTTCTTCTTCTTCTCCTCCTCTTCTTCTCTCCCCTCTCTCTCTCTCTCTCTCTCTCTCTCTCTCTCTCTCTTCTTCTTCTTCTTTTTCTCCTTCTCTTCTTCTTCACCTCCTCTTCTTCTCTCCTCTCTCTCTCTCTCTCTCTCTCTCTCTCTCTCTCTCTCTCTCTCTATGTTAACCCCAACACAAAGAAATCAAAAGAAAATAAAAAAGACGTAGGGCAAAGGTGAAAAAAAGGTAGCTCGACTGAAGAAAGAAGAGGAGAAAAGGCCAAAAGTGCAAGGACAACCTTAAAAAGTCCAAGGCAAATGCAAAAGGGGAAAGGTGCATTTTTAAATACAAAGGCATACCCTAAAATCGTATAAAAGAGTGCCAGGCGGTGGAAAATCTGGAAAGCTAAAATAGAAGACAAAGACAAAGGCCAAGGCAAAGAGAAACTGAAGACAAAGGCGCACAAGGAAAAGCGCAAGTCAAAACTATTGTAAAAGAGCGCAAGTGCATCATGGTTTAATTCAAAGAGCGCGGCTCTCACCCGTGCAATTTGTAAATGTAGACGGGTGGTGAAAAGGAAGCTAGGAAGATAGAAGGACAATGGAAAAAGGGCCTAGGCTACGATCAGCCATGTAAAAAAGGGGAAAAGGGGATGACCGCCCAAAAGGGATTTAGGGTTTTGTATATAAAGTTGAAAAGTGAATGAGAAGCTCATACTTGTGTGTGGCCAAAAGTAGCTCTCCTCCTCTTCTTCTTCTTCTTGTTCTTGCTTGCTTGAGCTTGTGCTTGAGAGAGGGAGTGTGAGAGTGTGAAGGAGTGAGTGTGTGAGGGTGAGGGACTAAGGAGGAGAAGCTCTCCATTTTCTCTTCTCTTCTTCTCTTCTCTTCTCTTCTCTTGTCTTGCTTGTGGCAATGAAGCTTGGAGCGTGGAGCTTGCTTGAAGCTTGCACTTGGATTGTGGAGCTACCGGAGTGCGCGGGAGAGGAGATAACTCGAACGGCATGGAGGTAAGCTCACTACACCCGTAGATATGGATGGCGCGTCGGCTATGTGAGAGGTAGCCATTAGTGCTCGGCTTGGAATGCTTGAAACAATAAGCGGTCCGTGGGTCTTGGCGGTTGAGTGAAAGCTCCCACACTCTCCCACGGTAGCCAAGTGGGGGGGGGGGAGAGTAAGGCAGTCCTTTTCCTTTTCTTAAGGGGGTTTTATAAGGGAGGGGGGTTTATAATTGGGGGGTGTGGGGAGGAGGTGCATTCACCAGTGTCTCCCTCCACCCACCTCTCATGGGTGCATGGCGGTGAGAGTAGACCCATGGTCTCATCGACATTATCATCTTCGCCAACTTCCCCTCCTTTTGCCACATCCTTCCTCTTGTTTGCCAACTCCACTCCCTCTTCCTATCAACAACGACGGGGAAGGGTGGAAAAAAAATGTGCAATTACTTTATAAAAATCAGGGGGGGTTCTTATTGTTGTGGCGAGCAGGGACATTATAGTTTGCCTGCTAGCTATGCCTTTATTATAAAAATATAGCACCTGGGGATCCATGATGAGTGTCGATTAATTGTATTCACAAATTTGTTTGTAATCCTAGTACTCATCATTCCGTTTGTAGTAAATTGTGCCCGCAACGTTATTGGCAGCTCTTGCCTCCGCAACCTTTATAACATTCCTCTTGGGGGCCACGGTCTTTAAGTGAGATCATAGAGGGGATTTTTTATAAGAGATCTTGGGGTCGTTTGCAATTGGATTGATGGGAATTTGATTTAGGGGGGTTGGTGATCACTACTATTTTAGGAAAATTGAGAAGATTCTAGATTCCACACAGAAGTAGGGTAGAAGGGATAGAGGATTTGATTCCAAGAGCTTGCAAAGTATCCTCCTTGTCTTTGAGATGAGAATTCCCATCCTCACACTTCTTTTGCCCCACTTCCTCGTGCTCTATACTTCTGAGAAGGGCCTCTCCTCTCTTGCTTGGATTTCCCTCCAAAGGCTCCTCATGCCTTGTATTTATAGCTAAATTGAAGAAGAAGGGTTGTGGCCAACAAGAATAGCTCCTTATTGAGGGTATCTTGGCGAATCAGCAATCTAGAGGCTTTCAAGATGCAATCTGATGCTGGCAATTCGATCTTTGAGGTCCAGAGAGGTTGCCAAAGATGCCATGACTGATTCACTTGGGTCTCGGATGTTCTTTCTTCAATTTAATCCTTTGATCAAATTGAGAAGAGGGGGAGATTGTTGAATTTAACTGTTGTAATATAGGAGGAGAATTGCTTCTTTTTCTTCAACAATTTGGATCTCCAAAATTGGGAGCATGAGGCAACGTTTTTTAAAAATAAAAAAGGGGGAGGGGGGCGGTGACCTGTTCCTCGTTTTCATATTTTTCTTCTTATTTCCTTAAGCTTTAAAGCTTTGAGACTTTTTTGCTTTGCTAAGTTTGAAATATGCTTGATCAAGTTTGACTTATTGCCCTTGCATTCGCGTGGTAACTTCCGTGTGAAGGATGGCTATATTCCCTTTCAACCCAGGAAAGTGTCAAGTTGCGATCCTCGGACTATTTTGCTCAAGACTTTCTCTATTTAATGGTTTAGAATTCTTGAAGTTCAATTTGTGAGAAGTCGGAAAGATTGAAAATAAAGTCAGAATATCACATCCTCTTCCCCTTAGAGGAATCAAGATGTCCTCATCTTGAATGAAACTCGGGATATTGGTTACATAGTCATTTTTGGTCAATCCAAGTGGCATCCTCTTAGGGTAGTCTTTCCACTAGACGAGATACTCTCTAAGGGTTTTGCTTCTTAGAGTCTTCTACCGCATGTCAAGTATCTTTTCTTGTTGAAGTTCGAGAACTCCTTGACTTGGCATCACAATTTGTTGGTCGTTAAGTACATGGCATGGGTTAGAAACATATGCTTTCAATAGACTAACATGAAATACATTATGTACTTTCAAGTTATTAGGGAGTTGTAGCTTGTAGGCATTTGGTCCCAAACACTTTAGCACCTTATATGGCCCACAATACCTGGGACTTAGCTTCACTACAAGGATATGAGGGTAGAGCGATGCCCATTAGTGACGAGAAATAGCAGCGTCGCTATTAGCATCGCAAATGCAACGCTAATAGCGATGGTACCCAGAGGAAAAAAATACAGGCCGAAACCTGAGCGCGTAATTTTTCGCGCATTCACGGAAGAGAGAGCAAGAGGGAGAGTGAGCATCTTGCTGAGAGGGAGAGAAAGAATAAGAAAGAAGGCTTCTCACTGCCACCGCCACCGCCGCCTGCTGCCATGCACGAAGAAGAGGAGGAGGTGTACGGAAGCCGAAGAGGAGCCATCGTCGTGAAGAGGAGCCGCCAAACCCTTCTTCGAGCCTTTATGGTGAGTGCATTGTCCATTATTTCTTTGCTTTTGTGTTTTCTCTCTCTCTTTTACTTGTTTTGGTATAATTCGTGTGTATTGAGAGAGGGAGAGGAAATGAGAGAGAAAGAGAGGGAGAGGGAGAGGGAGGGAGAGGAAATGAGAGAGGGAGAGGGAGAGGGAGGGAGGGAGAGAGAGAGAGGGAGAGGGAGAGGGGGAGGAAGAGAAAATGAGAGAGGGAAATGGAGTTTTCTCTCTCTCTTTTACTTGTTTTTTGGTATAATTCGTGTGCATTGAGAGAGGGAGAGGAAATGAGAGAGAAAGAGAGGGAGAGGAAGAGGGAGGGAGAGGAAATGAGGTATAATTTGTATGTATTGAGAGAGGGAGAGGAAATGAGAGAGGGAGAGGGAGGGAGAGAGAAATAGAGGGGGAGGGAGAGGGGGAGGGAGAGAAAATGAGAGAGGGAAATGGAGTTTTCTCTCTCTCTTTTACTTATTTTTGGTATAATTCATGTGTATTGAGAGAGTGAGAGGAAATGAGAAAGAAAGAGAGGGAGAGGGAGAGGGAGAGGGAGGGAGAGGGAAACATTGAAAGAGAGAAAGAGAGGGAGAGGGAGGGAGAGAGAAAGAGAGGGGGAGGAGAGGAAAAGATAGAAAAAACATTAAACATAATAGGGAAAGAGAGAAAGAGAGGGTGAGGGTGAGGGAGGGAGAAGAAATGAGAGAGGGGGAGGAAGATAGCAAAAGAAAATGAGAGAGGGAGAGGAGAGAGAAAAAAAGAGAGAAGGAGAGGAGAGAGAAAAAGAGAGAAAATATGTTAAACATAATAGGAAAAGAGAGAAAGAGAGGGAGAGGGTGAGGGTGAGGGTGAGGGAGGGAGAGGAAATGAGAGAGGGAGAGGAGAGAGAAAAAGAGAGAAAAAACATTAAACATAATAGGGGAAGAGAGAAAGAGAGGATGAGGGTGAGGGAGGGAGAAGAAATGAGAGAGAGAGAGAGAGAGAGAGAGAGAGAGAGAGAAAGAGAGAAAAGGAAATGAGAGAGGGAGAGGAGAGAGAAAAAAATAAACCTAATAGGAAAAGAGAGAAAGAGAGGGAGAGGGTGAGGGAGGGAGAGGAAATGAGAGAGGAAGAGGAAGAGAGAAAAGGAAATGAGAGAGGGAGAGGAGAGAGAAAAAACATTAAACATAATAGGGAAAGAGAGGGAGAGGGTGAGGGAGGGAGGGAAAGAGAGAAAAAAATGAGAGAAAGAGAGAAAAAATGAGAGAGGGAGAGGAGAGAGAAAAAGAGAGAAAAAACATTAAACCTGATAGGGAAAGAGAGGGTGAGGGTGAGGGAGGGAGCCTATACGAGAGAGGGAGAAAAAGAGAGAAAAGGAAATGAGAGAGAGAGAGAGAAGAGAGAAAAAAATAAGAGAGGGAGAGGAGAGAGAAAAAGAGAGAAAAAACCCATATGCCTAATAGGGAAATAGAGAAAGAGAGGGAGAGGGTGAGGGAGGGAGAGGAAACGAGAGAGGAACAGAAAGAGAGAAAAGGAAATGAGAGAGGGAGAGGAGAGAGAAAAAAGGAGAAAAAACATTAAACCTAATAGGGAAAGAGAGAAAGACAGGGAGAGGGTGAGGCAAGGAGAGGAAATGAGAGAGGGAGAGGAAGAGAGAAAAGGAAATGAGAGAGGGAGAGGAGAGAGAAAAAACACTAAACATAATAGGGAAAGAGAGAAAGAGATTGAGAGGGTGAGGGAGGGAGAGGAAATGAGAGAGCGAGCGAAAGAGAGAAAAGGAAATGAGGGAGGGAGAGGAGAGAGAAAAAAATGAGAGAGGGAGAGGAGAGAGAAAAATGGAGAAAAAGAGAGAAAAAACATTAAACCTGATAGGGAAAGAGAGAAAGAGAGAGAGAGGGTGAGGGAGGGAGAGGAAATGAGAGAGGGAGAGGAAGAGAGAAAATGAAATTAATTGTTGTTGTTTGTTGTTGTAGTAGTAGTAGTAGAAGTTTTTTTTCTTTTCTTATTTATTATTGTTTAGTTTTCTTGTTTTTTTTGTAGTAGTAGTTTTTTCTTCTTTTCTTGTTTATTGTAGTAGTAGTAGTAGTAGTTATTGTTGTTGTTTTTTTTTCTTCTTTTCTTGTTTATTATAGTGGTTGTAGTCGTGGTAGTGGTAGTGGTAGTGGTAGATGTCGTGGTCGTGGTCATGGTCGTGGTCGTGGTTGTGGTCGTGGTCGTGTCGTGGTCATGGTCGTGGTTGTGGTCGTGGTCGTGGTTATAGTTGTAGTCATAGTCGTGGTTATGGTCATGGTCGTGGCTGTGGTTGTGGTCGTGGTCGTAGTTGTAGTTGTAGTTGTGGCCGTGGTCTTCGTCGTAGTCGTAGTCGTGATCGTTAAAGAAAATGAGAGAGGGGGAGGAAGAGAAAAAAGAAGAAGGAACGAGAGAGAGGGAATAAACATACAACATAACAAAGAAAGAGAAAAAGAGAGAGAGATGGAAGGAGAGGAGATAATGAATGGATAAAAAACAAAGAGAGAGTAGTGGCGAGGTTCGGTGCAACACCACGAAACGGAAAACACTCCAACATATATATGTTAATCTGTGGGTGGGTGGGTAGAGACTTTACATATGTTAATTTTTGTTGAGTTACAAGAGAAGAAATCCCTTCTCAAACAATTTAAGAAAGAAAAAAAGAACGATAACAAAAACAAATTGTTTGTTATAACGTAGACAAAATGGAAAACGATGAAGGTCTTGTTGTTCAAGATCGTGAGGCATATCTTAATCAGCATGTCCCATGTCCTTGCTCTCAATGCAAGCTGGCAATTAGATGAAAACGTCAATTGTTTATAGAACACGTACGATGCTTCGATGAGTTTCAATATGAGATCATTGATCATGCAATCTTGGATTTTCAGCAAATAGTAAGAAAAGTTAATATCAATCATGCATTGTACTCGCAAGCTAATTGAATACCATATACAAGAAGATTGGGTGTGGCTGGCAAATTTTCTATCAAGGGAGGTGACGTCTTGTCCCAAGGAGGAGTGCACCCTTTGCAGCCAATTAGAAGAGTTCGTGGGCGTGTGATGGATGGAGTGCCTGAGCCAATCCACCACTTGGAAGGTACTACCCAATCTATACTGTCAATACCAGAGGAGACAAGAAGCCTTCCAGACCTACCTACAATCTTGGAGCCTGAGATGGAGGCAATGATTGATGCATTGATTCCCATGGATGTCGAGACTTCTGATCCGCTTAGAGAGAAAGCATCCATACCATTATATGATGGGTACCGAGTATCTCACTTGAAGACACTACTTGCACTCCTAAGTGTGCAAGCAAAATACGGGGGGAGTGATGCGAGTGTGACCGAGTTATTCAAGTACCTTGTACATCTGCTTTGTTGATTTCTTTTCGACACTATCATTAAAAATATTTGTGCTTTTTCAAGGTGTTTTATGATTTTTTAAGGTTATTGAAATATTATATATTACCACTTGCAAATACCATGCCTGAGTCTCGTGATGATGCACGACATGTTTTACGAAAGCTTGGCATGGACTACAATAGCATCCATGCATGTATCAACGATTGCATACTGTTTCGAGGAGAATACAAGATTATGAAGATATGTCCAGAGTGTGGTGCTCATAGGTATCGACAGGACTTATAAGAGCAAACCATCCCTCAAAAAGTTCTTAAACACTTTCCGCTTATCCCCCGCATAAACCACATGTTTTGTATGTTCGGCATGGCGAGCTTGACAATGTGGCATGCGTAGAATAGGTCCACAAATGGAGTTCAATGAATATCAGCGGATTCATGCGCATGGAGCCACATTGACTCTACCTTCCCACGCTTTGCCCGAGAGCCAAGGAATTTTCGGCTCGGTCTTGCAATGGATGGCATGAACCCATTCGGTCTGTGCTCAACTTCTTACAGTGTGTAGCCTATAGTCCTTGTCAACTACAATATCCCTCCATGGCTTTCTACGAAGAAAGGACATCTCATCCTTAGCTTACTCGTCCCCGGCCATTGCAAAGTAAAAAATATGGACATGTATCTTCATCCATTAGTCGATGAGCTTAAGATTTTGTGGGAGGAGGGGGTCACCATGCAAGATATGAGCAAGCGCGATGATCGACTGTCTGGCAATATTTGAGCTATTCTCATGTGGATGATGCATGACTTTCCGGGATTCAGAGAGTGCTCAGGTAAATAGGCTTCCGTTCTCGTTGGTAATATCTATATTTTATCTCGTTCAAGTTTGTATTCACTGGATAGAGGTGTTGGAACAGGTCTGGTTACCTTAGGTTATCATGTATGTCCATTGTGCGAGTTAGACTCTCGAAGGTCACGAACCATGAAGAAGATGGTATATCAAGGACATGCCGCTTTCTTGCCAAAGGGTCATGAACTCAGGGAAGGTTTTCTCGGAAGACCTCCAACATGTATGAATGCCGCAAGCTGGTACGAGCTGAAAATGGTCCACGCGGAGTCACATCCAAACAGAATGCGGGGGTTCTCAGTTTTCTATGAGTTACCATATTGGACCCACTTACAGATCAACCACTTGTTGGATCCCATGCATATTTTCAAGAATGTGGGCAGCTTGCTATGGGATCACATCACAGGAAAGAGAGACACTATAGGGGCACGAATGGATTTGAAGGAGGTGGGCAAGATGGAGGCGTTTTGGTTGTAGTCGAGTGCTGATGGTTGCATGCAGCTACCTCACGCTCCTTGGGTTTTTTCCACTAAAGAAGAGTGCATTACTGTGAAGCAAGTAGTCAAGTCTATCGGCACTCCGACGGGTATGATGCGTTCTCTCAAGTCTGCATTTTCTAAAGATGATAAATTATCAGGGCTAAAATCCCATGACTGGCATAAGATATGTCAGATTTGTACTACGAATGGATTGTAATTGGCATGCACATTTTGCTACTTGGAGTGTAGCCATTGTTCATAATGCTTTCTCATTTGTGGCAGTTTGTACTACCGATCACGATCGTAGGATACCTTACTCTAGAAATACGCGGGGCCAGTTATAGGTTGTCGACTTTGGTGCAATGGATCTCACATAAGGAGATTAAGACATCCTTTATTGAATCCACAAGGCAGGGAGCAGTGAAGACGGTCTATCTCTTTGAGAAATACATGCCTACCAGCATGCTCACAATACAAATTCACCTTCTTGTACATCTTGTAGATGAAGTGGAGATTGCTAGACCTGTCCATATGCGATGGATGTTCTTCTTGGAGCGCTTCATGAAAACCCTGAAAGGCTTTGTGCGACAACAAGCTCTGCCAAAAGGTAGCATGGCTGAAGGTTGGTTGGTGTCTAAGGCGCTAGCGCATATTTCACAATGGCTACCAACGATGGATCCAGACAACAAAATGCTATGGTCGCTGAATGTCGATGATAGACTGACCAGAGATGTGGTGGTTGGAAATGGGATAGAAAAAAGAATGAATGTTGCAATGGAGGAGAAGGTGAATTGCTTTTGTATGTTGCACCATGCCTCTATGGAGACGTGGCTCGCCAGGTACTAGATCACTAGGTAAGATTGAGAGGAAGCGTGATCTAAATTTTGACGTAGTACGTGCCATCGATCGATTCAATATCCCGAGGGCATGGAGGAGATGTTGCAGTTCATGTCAACGCGATGGTTGCATGGAGCTTTGACCGTAGCATCTCGCGAAGGGGCGGAGGTCTCAATTGAGGAGTGGGAATTCTCGAGGGGATGTAGTCCAAAGGTGATGGTGTTTAGGATTTTTCATATCTATATTTTATATGCGACAACTAATTTGAGTGTTTCAATGTATAGTACAAAATATATAGTGCAGGGTGGTCATGCAGATGGCATTTTTGCATGGAGCGTATTGACAAAATGCGCTCCACAATGGATTGTGGTATCATGGCAAGGTTCGAGCAGGAGAGCCGATGACGAGCAACGGATCCAAACACAGTTATAGATGAGATGGAGTATTTTGGAAACTTGCAAAGTATTGTTATGGTGGATTACCGTAGCTTCTCCATGATACTATTCGATGTGCAATGGTTCAAAGTGGTACTTGAAGGAGCTGGAGCAACAGTTCGACGAGGTCCATCTGGATTTCTCAAAATAGATTTCGAAAAAAAATGGACGGATTTACGCGACACCTTTGTGTTGCCGGCCCATTGTGAATAGGTGCATGAACTCATTTGTTTGTTAATGGTATTACGACATGGTACATGTCACAATAGTTTAATCTCTCTTGTACGTGTTTGTGAACATGTAATATTCTATCCAAACACCCGACAACCTCGATGGTGGTATGTTATACCTTCAGCTCCCCGAAGTATGAGAGTATATGATCAAAGCAATGTTCTGAGCATAGATGAGGACAATATGCAAACAGAGGGGTCGATATTACAGGGGTGGAGGCCATCGAAAGCTTGGAGCATGTAGAGGAGCCAGCATCAGCTAACAATGATGGAAATACAGGAGTCCAAGAATTCTTTGAGAATGAGGTGGACTCATTCTTTTGTGGTGACATATCTATCGACCTTCCAGTGTATGCTGCGGAGTTGTGTCAGGAGATTGACATGGGACCATAGGATACTTCATACTTGGAGCATCCACTTACTCAATTCATTGACTAATCACTTATAAGGGTACATAAGATATGCATTTTAAGTGAGATCATTTTTTTAGGATTTATATTACTGTGCTTTGTATGATTTAAATTGATTATGCTAACATCATTTTTTGTATGTGCAAGTGACCTTTTCAAGATGAGTTAAGGGATGAGTGATGAGGAGTTGTAGGATATCTTCATGCGTATGTCTCCAGATCAGATGGTGAGATTCAGAGACATGGCAGACCAGGAGTTGTCTCGGACATCATTAGGCCACTCTATTAGATCTACTTCGGTGCAATCAGATGCTTCAGCTTCGAGCAGACAAGGTCGACGCTCCAGACTTGGGCCAGAGGGAGGGAGTGCTTCAGGGTCAGGGGGATGTTGTAGAGATACAGAGGCAGTGAGCCCGTGGTCGGCACGGGATACAAGTGCGATTCCTCACTCTCGTGGCGGTTCCAAGGAGCGTGGCTCAGGTGGTTGCTGTGGAGGCACGGATGCGATGTCTCCATCTCGTCATTCTACTGGAGTTGTATCACCTCTAGGATTTGTCGCACCTGTGGAGACATCTACTCCAGTTACTACGGCTTTTGCTCAGCCGTCTCTGCGGGTTGCACCCCTATGGGTGCTACACCGATAGATACTACCCCTGTCGGTACACCGGATGTACAAGGGTCTCCTGGGTATGCCCAAGAGCATGGACGCAGGTGGGAGATGACCCATCTTAGGCATACCCTAGAGGGATATGCCTATCTTGTCGATGATAGGTTAGAAGCCATCATCATGAATGATGAGGGGAGGAGGGTGATGGCTCGCATGAGAGACTTGTGCCAATAAGTTTTTCGGCACAATGTCTTAGATCATTGGAAAAACATACCGGAGGGGAGCAAGGACTACATAGTAGCATCTTGCATGAGGAGTTTCCGGTTCCAGCCACAGCAGATAGATTTTCTATGGGTTGGATGATGGACTGCATGCATGCATATATGTCACACAGACGATCGGACGCACGCAAGGCACTTAAGAGTGGGGCTGTAAAGCCCGAGTGACTAGACGCGGATGATTGGGGCGGACTAAGGGAGGAGGCTACAGATTCTCAAGGACGTTGGAGTCAGCAGCACGAGGCGGCGAGGGCATGACTAGAGGTCGGAGTGGTCCATCATCTTGGGAGTGGTGGCCACAGGACATATCTGGAGGACTTTGTAAGTTTTTCTTTTGTTTTGCTTGCTTATTTTATTGCAATATCCTTTGTACTGATAATCATGTTTTTAATAGTTAGTATTTTGTTTTCTTTACAGCACCCCATTACAAATCGCGATCCGACCGGCCTTGAGACTCAATATGCAGAGAGGCACGGTCTCACTGCATTGATCGATTGATTGTATAGACGCGGCAACCCTATAAGTCACTCATCTTTCTTGTTCGTAGTTACCATGTTTAATTAGAATGCATTATTGTATGTGTAGTTGTTTCTGTTTTTTCAGAGTCCGTTTGATGCTCCTTTGTGGCGGGACGAGCTTTCAGATGGCGAGGATATGTAGCTCGCCCTTGGATCCCTGGAGCTCACACACCCTTATTTTTTGGTCGCTTGATCTATGTAGACATTTTCTATGTAGTAGTGATATCTTGTCATGATTGTACTAGTCACTTTCATTATGCGATTATATATTTATTTCATGTATCAGTGTTATGATTTAAGTACACTTTGTTTTTGTTTACATGAGCATTGTACACAGTGTAGAAACTATTTTGTATGGCCCAAATAAAGCACACAGTGAAATATATGGCAGGGCAGCAAGTTGCCCTGCCACAATTTTTTTTTCCCTGTTACTGTCACTATTAGCGTTGCAAATTTACCTACATGCATCGTTATTTGCATTGTTATTAGCATCGCAGAGCGTTGTTATCAGCATTAGCATCAGTGCACGCTGATACCAACGTAAATAGTGACGTTGATAATGACGCTGATAACGACACTGATAATGATGCTGATACCGACTATTCTATGGCATCGCCAATAACGATACTTTTTGCGATAAGGCCTATATCTTTTCACCACTATTTACATTTTCATCGCTTTTCATGTCAGTATAAGGCCTATATCTTGTGCTTATTGAATTCCCCCAAAGATAAGGAAATTTTCTTGGATGAACTTGTAAGAAAACCATGTCACCTTCTTTGAAAATGCTTTCTTGCTTTTGTTGATCGGCATATGCCTTCTATCGATCCTTGGCGGCTTGAATATCTTGTATTATAGCTTTCATTTGTTGCTGATCCATTTCTTCCAAAATTAGCCCAAATGTTTCTATCCATAGGGTAGGATCGGAACAATTTAGTGGTGTGAGACAATCTTGCCCATATAGTTCCTGAAAAGGAGTCATTTGAATACTTTGATGGTATGATGCATTGTATGAAAATTCAACTAAGGGTATGTATTGGATCCACTAGTTTTGTTCCCTATTACAATAAGCTCCCATTATGTCTTCAATAACTTGGTTGACCCGCTCTCTTTGACCATCAGTTTGGGGATGGTAAGTAGTACTGAAGTAGAGTTGGGTTCCTAGAGCTTCGAACAAACTCTTTCAAAAGTTTGAGGTGAAGAGAGAATCTAATCGCTGATGATTCTCTAGGGTAATCCATTTAACTTGAAAATTTCCTTCATAAAAAACTTGGCAATATAATTGGAAGCCATGTAATTGGTTTTTATAGAAATAAGGTGGGTACATTTTGTTAGCATATTAATGACTACCATTATGGAGTTATATCCTCCTTGTACTGGGGGTAATCCAACTATGAAGTCCATGCTGATATACTCCTATTTCATTTGAAGGATGTCAAGTGGCTAGAGCTTTCCTAGCAGCTTGACACATTCAGCCTTAATTCCTTAGTTGTTTAGGCATTTGATGACATACTTGAATACATCACCCTTGAGTCTTTTCCAATAGAAGCTTCTTCTCATTGTACTCAGAGTCTTAGTATAATCAACATGACCCAAAAATGGAGAATCGTGAGCTTCCTAGAGTATTTTGTTTTTGAGTTCTTGACTTGCAAGAATACATAGTCTTGTCCTTAGATAGGCAAGCTCCTTGTTCATGGAAAAGTCTTAATTCTTAGTCTTGAGTTTAAGATTTGAATCCTTGGCGGAAATTTATCCTAACAATCTCTGATAGCTTGGTTCCTTTACTACCTCTTATTTAGCCATTTCTACGAAAGGGTTACTAGGCATTGAAATTATTGTAGCAAGAGTTCCAACCCTAGAGGGTTCCTCTAGGATTAGAGCATTAAGAAATGATTTATGGCTTAGGGCATCCGCAATCATGTTCTCCTTGCCTGGTCTATACTTGATTTCAAAGTCAAATTCCTACAAGGTCACAATCCATCAACATTGTCTCATTTTGAGATCTGGTTGAGTAAAAATCCACTTTAGGCTTTTATAATCAGTGACTAGAGAAAACCTATTACCAAGCATGTAACATCTCCATAAGTTAAATGCATGAATTGCAACAAGTAATTCTAGATCATGTGTAGTATAGTTTATTTAGTGGATTTGTTTTTCACTATCATCTGGTTCAATCCACGGTAATCGATACAAAGACGGAGTGTTCTGTCTTTCTTTTCCTAAAATAGTACCAGGGCTCCCCATGGTGAATTACTTGGTCCCTAGTCTAATAGTTGCTCGAGTTGTTCTTTTAGCTCAATGGATTTAGGAATTGACATTTGGTAGGGCCGTTTGGTGACGAGGGCAATGCCTCCTCGAATGAGCTGAATTTCATATTCTACTTCCCTTGTTGGTGGAAGCTTTGTCAGGTCTTCTAGAAAAACATCCACATATTCTTTTAGCCAAGATGGTTGATCTTGGCTTCACTATCCTGCACGGCCTTGTTGAGTTTAATTAGATAGGCAGGTAATCCTTTCTTTAGCCCTTTTATTATTTGGAAAGCTTTAGCCAGATGAACCTTAGGGTTCCCTGCTTCTCCGTGAGAGTGGTTACTTGTTCTCCCTTTGAGTTTTCAAATGTGATTTGGCCCTCCCCGTAATGGATATGGGCATTATTTGGAATTAACAAATGCATTTCTAGCAGACATTCATAAGCTCCGAGGTTCATAATTTAGAAGTTAATTTTGGAAGAATTGCCACCCAAGCTAATTCTACGTTGCTAGTTTGTTGTGTTTGATAGAACTTCTTACACCTTAGGTTCAATGTATAAAAATAACTTCTTTGAAATATCTCATGATACAAATTTCTTACACGCCTTTAATTTACGACACAAAAAAAAAGTAAAGTAATCCCTTCTCAATAGGTTCCTTTAATAAAAATAACTTTTTACAATGTTTTTTGTTCTAACTAGAATAATGTCAACCTGATTGAAGGTATTATTCTTTCCAAGTTTAGTTCCTCAACTAGTATTGGAACTTCTAGACAACTATCTGGAAATCGAAGGGTAGTTGGAAGATTGTAAGAACCTAAGAAGTTTATGACCAGAGCCCCTTGGTATCCTCACTTTCTCCTGGTGACTAGAGTTCCCTACGACAAGACCTTTCGCATCGTGATTGATCTATACTCACTAATGTGAAACAAAAAAGAAAACCCCTTACAATAGGTTTTATTCACACTGGCCTCGGGGAGGTCTAGCACCATCAAGAACACTGCCTAAGTCGGCATTCTATGCTCACCATAATATTGCCTCAGTCTTGGCGGTCTATACTTGGTCATCCATCTTTTAGCCTGATGATTTTAGGAAAGATTAGTACCTAACTTACAATCACAAACATCTTATTTCAAATGCATTATACATAAAATTTTAACAAATTTATTTCAAAGACAAATCTTTTCTTTCCAAAAATAATAATATTAAGGCAAAACTTAGCGTAAGTGGCAATACCTTCCAATAGTCTTCTTAGATTTCCCCTTTCTCCGGATCTAGTTTGGACTAAACAACAATTCTATTCTTGAGAATAACTCCCTTGGAGTTTTGCGGGTCCTTGCCCATGATATTTTTTTTTGTTAATTTAATTACAAAAAGTATTATTTCGACAATTTCATCACAAGGTATTTTATATACCAAAAATTAGTGTATGTGATTATCTATCAGAGGTTTCGTTAGATCAATACAAATAAAAAATATTAAGTCTCACACAATAACTTCCTTGCACTCGCTGAGATTCATCTTGTGCACAAACCCAAGTTACCCCTTGGAATTTGCCGTTAAGAATTCCTTTAAAGGATTATATGCAGGAAATGAATAAAGTCTTGTATTAGGAATGCAACTTTTGTTGCCAATTCATGGGATGTTTGCATGCCTGCTAACTTTATTATAAAAATATAGCACTTGTGGATCCATGATGAGTGTTGATTAATGGTATTCCCAGCTTTGTTTGTAATCCCAGTACTCATCATTCCGTTTGTAGTAATTGTGTCCCCAACGTTATTGGCAGCTCCTACCTTCTCGACCTTGATAACTTTCTTCTTTGGGGCCGCAGTCTTTAAGTGAGATCGTAGAGAGGATTTTTAGCAAGAGAGCTTGGGGTTGTTGCAATTGGATTGCTAGGAATTTGATTGATGGGGTTTGGCAGTCACTAAGATTTTAGGAAAATCGAGAAGAGTTCTTGATTCCACATGGAAGTAGGATAGAAGGAATGGAGGATTCGATTCCAAGAGTTCAGGGAGTATCCTCCTTGTCTTCATGATGAGAATTCTTATCCTCGGGCTTCTCTTGCCCCACTCCCTTGCTCTATACTTCTGAGAAGGGCCTCTCCTCTCTTGCTTGGACTTCCCTCCAACGGATCCTCATGCCTTGTATTTATAGTTAAATTGAAGAAGAAGGGTTGTGGCCAAGAAGAAGAGCTCCTTATTGCGGGTATCCTGGCAAATCAGCAATCTAAAAGCTTTCAAGATGCAATCTAATGCTGGTGATTTGATCTTTGAGGTCTAGAGAGGTTGCCAGAGAGATGCCATGATTGATTCACCTGGGTCTCCGATGTTCTTTCTTCAATTCAAGCCTCTTGTTGAAGTGAGAAAAGGGGGAGATTGCTAAAGTTAACTATTCTAATATATGAGGAGAAATCATGCTTTTTCTTCAACAATCTGGATCTCCAAGTTTGGGAGCATGAGGTAGTGTTTTTTTTAAAATAAAAAAGGGGGAGGGGGGGTGAAAGCTTGTTCGTCCTCGTTTTCTTCTTATTTCCTTAAGCTTTAAAGCTTTAAAGCTTAAAGATTTGAGACTTGTTTGCTTTGCTAAGTTTGAAATGCACTTGATCAATTTTGACTTATTGCCCATGACTTGCGTTCGCGTGGTAACTTCCGTGTGAAGGATGGCTACAGCCCCTTTCAACAATTTGGGAAAGTGTGAAGTTGCGATCCTCGGACTATTTTGCTCAAGACTTCCTCTATTTAATGGTTTAGAATTTTTGAAGTCCAATTTGTGAGAAGTCGAAAAGATTAAAAATAAAGTCAGAATATCACATCCTCTTCCCCTTAGAGGAATCGAGATGTCCTCGTCTCGAATGAAACTCGAGATATTGGTTACATAATGATTTTTTGTCACTCCAAGAGGCATCCTCTTAGGATAGTCTTTCCACTAGATGAGATACTCTCTAAGGGTTTTGCTTCTTAGAGTCTTCTCCCGCATGTCAAGTATATTTTCTAGTTAAAGTTTGAGAACTCCTTGACCTTGCATCACAATTTGTTGGTTGTTAAGTACATGGCATGGGTTAGAAACATATGCTTTCAATAGACTAACATGAAATATATTATGTACTTTCAAGTTATTAGGGAGTTGCAGCTTGTAGGCATTTGGTCCCAGACACTTTAGCACCTTATATGGCCCACAATACCTGGGACTTAGCTTCTTGAATTCCCCCAAAGATAATGAAATTTTCTTTGGAAAAACTCATAGGAAAACCATGTCACCTTCTTTAAAAATGTGTTCTTGCCTTTGTTGATCAGCATATGCCTTCTGTCAATCCTTGGCGGTTTGAATGTCTTGCCTTATAGCTTTCACTTGTTGCTGATCCATTTCTTCCATAATTTTTCTAAATGCTTCTACTCATAGGGTGGGATCGGAAAAATTTAATGGTGTGAGACAATCTTGCCCATATAGTGCCTGAAAAGGAGTCATTTGAATACTTTGATGGTATGATGCATTGTATGAAAATTCAACTAAGGCTAAGTATCGGATCCACTAGTTCGGTTCCCTATTACAATAAGCTCACAGTATGTGTTCAATAACTTGGTTGACCAGCTCTATTCGGCCATTAGTTTGGGGATGGTAAGCAATACTGAAGCAAAGTTGGTTTCCTAAAGCTTCGAACAAACTCTTCCAAAAGTTTGAGGTGAAGAGAGAATCTAATCGCTGATGATTCTCTAGGGTAATCCATTTAACCTGAAAATTTCCTTCATAAAAAACTTGGCAATATAATTGGAAGCCATGTAATTGGTTTTTATAGGAATAAGGTGGGTACATTTTGTTAGCATATTAATGACTACCATTATGGAGTTATATCCTCCTTGTACTGGGGGTAATCCAACTATGAAGTCCATGCTGATATACTCCTATTTCATTTGAGGGATGTCAAGTGGCTCGAGCTTTCCTGGCAACTTGACACATTCAACCTTAATTCCTTGGCAGTTTACGCATTTGATGACATACTTGAGTACATCACCCTTGAGTTTTTTCCAATAGAAGCTTCTTCTGACTATATTCAAAGTCTTAGTATAACCAACATGACCCAAAAATGGAGAATCATGAGCTTCCTAGAGTATTTTGTTTTTGAGTTCTTGACTTGGATGAATACATAGTCTTGTCCTTAGATAGGCAAGCTCCTTGTTCATGGAAAAGTCTTGATACTTAGTCTTGAGTTTTGAATTTGAATCCTTGGCAGAAATTTCTCTTAACAATCTCTGATAGCTTGGATCCTTTACTGCCTCTCTTATTTAGCCATTTCTACGAAAGGCTTATTGGGCATTGAAATCATTATAGCAAGAGTTCCAGCCCTAGAGGGTTCCTCTAGGATTAGAGCATTAAAAAATGATTTACGGCTTAGGGCATCTGCAATCACATTCTCTTTGCTTGGTTGAATGCTTGATTTGAAAGTCAAATTCCTGCACTGTCTCAATCCATCAATGTTGTCTCATATTGAGATTTGGTTGAGTGAAAATCCACTTTCGGATTTTATAATCAGTGACTAGAGAAAACCTATTACCAAGCAAGTAACATCTCCATAATTTAAAGGCATGAATTATATCAAGTAATTCTAGATCATGTATAGCATAGTTTCTTTCGTGGATCTTTAATTTTCTTGAAGCATAGACTAGTGGATGTCCTTCTTGCATAAGCACGCAACCCAAAGAAAGAGAGCTTGCGTTAGTTATGAATTATTTGCTTAGGTCGGGTAGCCTTAAGATAGGGGGTGGTTACCAAACTCTGTTTAAGCCTCTCAAAGCTAGATTATTCGGCAAACGTCCATGTAATGGAGACTTGCTTTTTGAGAAGGCCACTAAGAGGTGCGGTGATTGAGGCATAATCTTTAATGAATACTCTATACTAACCCGTTATCCCTAGAAAGCTTCGTGCTTCCTCAATCGTTGTTGGGGGTGGTCAATCTTGTACATCTTGGACCTTGGCAAGATCCACTGAAATGCCATCTGCTGATACTATGAATCCTAGATATTGAATCTCGTTTTTGAAGAAGGCACATTTCTTCTTTTTAGCATTCAGTTTGTGGGCTCTGATTGTTTCAAGAACTACTTGTAGTTATGGTCCATGGTCTTTTTCATTCTTAGAATATGTTAAAATATCATCAAAGAAGACAAGGACAAAATCATCAAGGAAGGGTCTAAAAATGTCATGCATTAACTTGTTGAGGGTGGCGGGAGCATTTGTTAATCCAAATGACATCACAATAAACTCATAATGACTATACCTTATGGTAAAAGCAATTTTAGGGATATCTTCCTCCCTAATTCTTATTTAATAATAGCAAGATTTGAGATGGATCTTTGAAAGAAACATTGCTCCCTAGAGTTGATCAAGCAACTCGTCTATCCTGGGAATTGGATATTTGTTTTTCACTATCATGTGGTTTAATCCACGGTAATCGATACAAAGATGGTGTGTTTCGTCTTTCTTTTCCTAAAATAGTACCAGGGCTCCCCATGGTGAATTACTTGGTCCCTAGTCTAATAGCTGCTCGAGTTGTTCTTTTAGCTCAATGGCTTTAGGAATTGACATTTGGTAGGGCCATTTGGTGACAGGGGCAACGAATGAGTTGAATTTCATAATCTACTTCCCTTGTTGGTGGAAGCTCTGTCAGGTCTTCTAGAAAAACATCCACATATTCTTTTAGCCAAGATGGTTGATCCTTGGCTTCACTATCCTGCACAACCTTGTTGAGTTTAATTAGATAGACAGGTAATCCGTACTTAGCCCTTTTATTATTCAAAAAGCTTTAGCCAGGTGAACCTTAGGGTTCCCTGCTTCTCCCTGAGTGGCTACTTGTTCTCCCTTTGAGTTTTGAAATGTGATTTGATCCTTTTCGCAATGGATATGGGCATTATTTAGAATTAACCAATCCATTCCTAGCAGACATTTATAATCCTCGAGGTTCATAATTCAAAAGTTCCTTTTGAAAGAATTGCCACCCAAGCTAATTCTACCTTGCTAGTTTGTTGTGTTGATAGAACTTCTTTGTCATTTGCTAACTCTACAAGCAAACTAGGTGCAAGAATAGTGTTTATGCCTAGCCTTTTCACACATTTCAGTGATACGAAAGAGTGGGTACTTCCATAGTCGATTAAAATTCGAAAGGATTTACCTTGATAATTTGTTGTTTGAATTACTAAGAATTGGTGATTTGGATCTTTCTTATGAGAGTGGCACGTACTGTGGATCTTTCCATATCGGATTCCATAGTAGGATCTTTATCATTATTGACCTCCTTTAGGTTTATTCCAACAACCTTCCCCCTAGCATATTCGCTTTGCCCGCGAAACTGACCTTGTCCAAGCTTCGGGCACTGCCATCCTGGTTCCTTACAATAGAAGCACCTTGGAATCTCATTGCTCCTTCGTGTGGGTATAAAGCTTCCCACTGCATTTGATTTGACCTTCTTCATCTTGTTCCGTCGGTACTACCCTTGGGCTCTTTTTGCATAACCTTGGAAGTTGCCCTTACTTTGACTATTTATTCCAAATTTTTGCATTTCTTGGCCTTTGTTTGATCTTTTGAACTATTGGAGCCGCTCTAATCAATGCATCCTGTAAATTTGATGGCCTCGTTGATTCAAGATGCGTATTTAGGGGCAGATTTAGACCATTGCAAAATTTGGATACTTACTATGAAATATGCATCGTAGCTGCATAATTTAGAAGTGTTATGAATTTGGAGTAGTAAGATTCTAGGCTTAGGCTTAACTACTTTAGGTTGAAGAACCCATTCATCTTCTGGGCTTAATATGTGGGCATAAGATATCTCCCATGCACAACATCCTTAATCTTGTTCCAAGTGATAGCGCTTTCAAACGTTCTTTGGTCCTTGAACCAGTGTTTCCACCAAAGACAGGCATCTCCGATGAGTTTTAGTTTGGCTATCATGGCTTGATTTGACAGTGTAGTCCGTGCAATAGTGAAATAGTCTTCCATAGATTTTATCCATGTTTCTGCTTCAGTTGGAATGTCCCTCCCTTTACCATCAAACTTCGGTGGCTTAGATTGCTTGAGAAGAAATTTCTTCTCTTGAGCTTCTATAATATTGAGATTGGAGGTGATGCTTTGGGGACTTCTGTAATTTTTATGATCAGTTTTCTCTCTGAAAAAAGATGTTTACTTGCTTAATCTAACTCATTAATTTAGGAAGGAAATTATGTACTTCTTGTACTTCAAATAATGATCAAGGTGTATACTTCAAAAGAGAGTTTTAATTTTAATTAGGAAAAAAATTCTCATCAAACGAATGATATCTTTTCAGGTCCAGAGAGGTTGCTAGAGATGCCATGACTGATTCGCTTGGCTCTCGAATGATCTTGCTTCAATTCAAGCCTCTCGTAGAGCTGAGAAGAGGGAGAGATTATGGAGTGAATTGCTGTAATATAGGAGGAGAATTCGGGTTTTCTATTGAGCAATATGGATCTCCAAATTTGGGAGCATGAGGCACCCTTTTTCTTTTATAAAAAATGGGGGAGGGCAACTTCTTCTTTGTCATTTCCTTCTTTTTCTTCTTATTTCCTTAAGATTTAAAGCTTTAAAGCTTAAAGCTTTGAGACTTGTTTGCTTTGCTAAGTTTTAAATGGCCTTGATCAATTTTGACTTATTGCCCATGACTTGTGTTCGCGTGGTAACTTCCGTGAAGAATGGCTATAGTCCCTATCAACCTAGGAAAGTGTCATGGGTTGCGATCCTCGGACTATTTTGCTTGAGACTTCCTCTATTTAATGGTTTAAAAATCTTCAAGTCCAATTTGCGAGAAGTCATAAAGATTGAAAATAAAGTCATAATATTACAAGAATCTTGTCTATGCATGTATTGATTGTTGAGAAGGCCTAACAAAAGGCATGGTTCAAGGAGCATGTACAATAGAAGATATTTAATAAGGGAGACTTGGTCCTCCTATAGTCACCTAAGGTCCACACACAAGAGATGAATTTTAGCAGTATAGGACCTTATCAAGTTTATAGAATCAGTTGTACCAAAAATGTGGAGTTGGAACCCTTGGTAGGGAAAGGAGTTGTGCATTTCCATGGAACCCAAATTAAGAAATACTATCCTTAGGAGGTCACTATAGATATGAACAACCCTTAAGAAATACTATCCCTTACATCACTACAAACATGAACAACTTTTAAGACTAACATAAGCAATCATAGGCCATCATGGCAATAGAGCTCTCATAGCATCCTCACCAAGGCAATGCTTACATGACAAAACCATTGAACTTCCATGTATGGGTAGTAACAAGAGAAACAATCTTGATATAGGTGAGGAATATATCATTCCACTTGTTGCATACATTAGGATTAAATTAATAGGTGCTAAAGATGGCAAGGCCAATAACCTTATAGACACAAGGATCCAAAATAACGCTCTATGCTAACAATTTTGAAACTAATTAGTTCACCATAATTGATGTCGACATGCATAATACTTTATCATTATGGAGCTAAAGCCTACACTTTAATAGGAAAATGAAAGCTTATGATAGTAATTGAAACTAAAAGCATTGGCACCATCTTTTACATTCTTCCAAAAAGAAAAGATATAGGGCACACAATCCTACTTGGCCAACCATTCAAATATCAAGTGCTATGCAATGTCGACTATGCCAAAAGCCACATTCACTTGATACTTCTTGGAGCCAAAGATGTTCTACTTCAACATAGAAGAACTAGTTAAGGAGCAACTACAAATCATCAAGCCAAGCCCACCTCCTGTAATTAATAAGGAGGATGAAAATTTGCTACAAAAATTATTGGATGCTTATGAGAAGTAATTTCAAAACTAGTGAGCAACAAAGGACCCATTTTGTAACCTATAATACAAGTTAACCTTAGATAGTACCTAAGAAACATGTTGATCTTATAGGGAGCTCGATTAAGTCACATAAGAAACTTAGGAAGCACAAGGAATGCCATAGAAGGTAGCCCATTGGGATTGGTATTTAAAGCCTTGCTTAAGACATAAGGATAATACAAAGGCGGTTACTAGATCAAAGTTTCCAACAAATACATCAGCCATTCCATTAAATCCCACTAATTATCAATTCCCAAACCTTGACAAAAGCCACTAGCAACATGTTTGTACGTCTTACGATAGGCTTCTCATTGTTGTTTCTTTCTTTAAATATTAATTTTTTTTCCCATGTATAACAAAGTATAGAAAGAACACTCCCAAGTTGGGTCTTCTCAAAAGCCTAACAATGATAGTGCATGCAATGGAGGGAATAAAAGTGCATCCTAGAGACAAGTGCTTGGCCACATAGGGTAGTGAAAGGCCCCAATATATGGTAGAGGAATCAACACATCCATTGAGAGGTAGAGAGGTCATGTCATTGAAGGAGCTTAACTAAGAGCCTAAGAAGACAGTGTCTAAAGTGAGGTAGCATCTATATGAAATTGAAAAGCCAGATGAGGAAAAGCTAGCCAAATGAGAAATGGTGCATCATTTGATGATTGAGTGGAAACAATTTAGATTTAGAGGAACAAGAAGAGGAGGAAAACCATTGCACAACATGCCACTCGAAAGAAGAAGGCTAAGGTTGCCATGAAGTTAATGGTGCTTGGTTTAGGAGGTAAAAGGATCAATGACCATTTCTTTCTTTACAAGAATACTAGCTTTGAAGATCCAAACATTAAACTCCCCAAATAGAAGTTCTAGAAAAGACTCCTATAATCCCCTTTGAAACTCAACTTTGCTTGCTCCATAGCCTTTTCATGGCCTATGGCTCTATTGTATATTTTCTTTAAATGTGTAATTTTGATTATAATGGAATGTAAACTTCCTATTTTTTTCTAGTATTTTGTCGATGTTTTACATATTCATTATTGTGCTAGATGGTACACATTTCAACTATAGTTGTGGGAGCTCTCGCTCAACCGCCAAGACCCATGGATCACTTATTGTTTCAAGTGTTCCAAGCAAGCTCAAATGGCTATCTCTCACCTAGCCGATGCGTCATCGATTCTATGAGAGTAGTGAGCTTACCTTGATGCCGATATGAGTTGCCTCCTCACACACACACACACCGGTAGCTCCACGATCCTAGATGCAAGCTCAAGCATCCTCAAGCCTCCTCCACCTCCAAGCTCCATCCTCCATAGCCGCATGTGCAAGAAGAGAGAAGAGAAGAGAAGAAGAGAAGAGGAGATGGTGAGGAGCTTCACCCTCTTGATCCCTCACTCTCACACACTCACTCTCTCAAGAGCACACACAAGCAAGAAGAAGATGAGAATGAGAGAAGAAGAGAAGAGGAGATGGTGAGGAGCTTCACCCTCTTGATCCCTCACACTCTCACACTCCCTCTCTCAAGAGCACACACAAGCAAGAAGAAGATGAGAAGGAGAGAAGAAGAAGAAGACTCTTGTTGCCACACACCAAAAGAATGAGCTCTCATTTACTTTCTGAACTTTGTGTATACAAACCCTAAAATCCCATGGGCACCCATCCCTTTTTTACATGACCGGTCCTTGTAGCAATGTCTTTTTTTCCATGTCCCTCTTCTAGCCTTATGCCTCTATCCTACACTCGTCTAGTATTTTACAGTTGGCACAGGAGGGAGCTTCACGCTCTTTTACAAGAGTTTTCCAAGTTTTTTGAGGCGCCTTCATTTAAAATTGCGCTTTTTTGCCTTGGCTTGGTTTTGGAGGTCGCCTGCGTGTCTTTGCTCTTTTTCCATGTTTATCTGCTTTTTTTGTTCCTTTTTTCGCCTTCTCTCCATCTCGATTTGGGGTTAACATTACCCCCTCCTAGACGGGTGCCAGTTCCATGGCACTTTTGTGTTGTTGTAGGTTGGCAGGAAATTGGCCAAGTGGTGCAATGTTGAGGGCCACTTGGAGACTTAGATGCTTGTAGGAGCTGTGACATTGTTTGTCGGAGGAGCCAAATGGGCATTGCGTGGTTGACGGGGCCTCTGAAGTCAGTGGTTTGTTACTCTCTGATATTTGGAAGGAGAAGGTGCGGTATTGTTCCTTAGGGGAGTGTTTATCGCAGTGTGTTAGTGCATTGTGCTCGTGCTAGTGGAATGGGGAGGTGGGTCTAATCGTAGGCGAGCCTGGGTGATGTCCCACACTTGAGGACCCCATTTGTGCTAAGGGGGGTGCAGTGCCAGTGGTTTAGGGTGACAGGTCTAGCCATAGGTGAGTGTTACCTCCCTAGGTGTGTCCTACCCTTGATGTGCCCTAAGTGTGAAGTGGGGGAGCAAAAAGGGGCAAGGGGTTGGGAGTGGAGCCAGTCGACTGAAGCCACCAGACACGCCTAACTTAAGAACCCCTAGGTGCAGTGATCGTGCTTTATGTGGTGGTAAGTGCTTCTACAAGTGGGTGATGGTGACCAGTCTTTTTTTTTTGTAGTGGAATGAATGATAGCCAGGCCTAATCCTCTTCATCTGAATGAGGGGGGGAAGGAGGGCGGATGGATTTGCGCAAAAATTGGTGGCTTTGCATGTACCCTTTCAGGTTCATGCGGACGTGGAGAGAGGTGTTGGAGAGAAATGGGTGATTACACCTAGTAAATTGGCTGTCACTCATGTCCTCTAGGAGAGCTAGGCAAAAGGAGGGGAGGAGGCTAGCCCTCATCATAAGACGAGCCATGGCGCAGCTATCAATGGCATTAGGGTCAAAGAAGAGGGGAGGTAGGTCGTGCTCTTGTGGAGTCAGGTCCTGCTTAAATAATAGCTTAAGTAATCTAAGGTAGTTACATGTAGTTACAAAAGCTGGGTCAGGACATGAGGAGAAATCTGTGAGGAAGCACGTCATAGAATCATCTAGGCTTTCTAGGTTAAAGAGGAGGGCATGTTCAAAGGATACTACATTGGAGTTATAGATAATGGGAAAGTCGTAACTCCTGTGGAGGGTGGCATCAAAATCCACGCCTACCCTTCGAGGGTATGCCATGTATGTGGGGTTGTTCCTCTCGAAGGGCAGTGTGTTACAAAATGCCATCCAGGCGAGCATACTAATGTCACATACTCGCCTCCTCCACAGGGGTTGGCTTTTATAGCCCGGTACCGTGTGTGCAACTTCAAAAACTTTGTTTTGCTAGTAGTCGACCTCTTCAGTTCCCCAAGAGGTGGGGGTTTTCTCTCTCTCTTCCAGCCACTTTTGCCCTAGTCGGCCACCGATCTCGATCACCTCCTCTATCACCTTTAGCGGCAAGACCCTCCACAGGCTGTTGCACAGGAGGAAGCTAAAGGTGAATGGATCATTTTCTCTTTCTAGTCCCTCCCAAACCACTAGCTCTGCATGGAATCTAGCTGGGAGGCCATCAAGGCAAGGTGGGAGGGGTACGGATGGCTACACTGCTGGCTTGGACCTTAAGTGCTTCCTTGCTTCTTCGACTAGCTTCATGCGTCTCTCTTTAAGTGCGGCTTGTCTCTCCACAGATGGGTCCTCCTGTTGTTGCTCTTGAGACTACGGCGAGGGGGGTTGTGGGATCACATCCTCTCTGAATCTGCCCATGTCGAATTTGAGTTCTGCTTCCTCCCCCTCTGCTGGTCTCCTTGTGGTGCTCTCTCTTCAAATCCTATGGCATCCACTTCCTGGGGGGTTAGGCCGACCAGTAGTAGGTATTTCCTTTTCTCTTCTAGGCTCAGTCTAACCTCCGCAGGTTGGGGTGGCACTTGCAGTCCTGCATGCAAGGCTCTGCGTGCAATGTTAAGCTTCTTTTGTGCCATCTCCAACGATTCTCCCTCCTCTAGGCGGGTGGTGTCCATGATTGTGTTGAGGAAGGCCTTCTGTTGGGCACCAAAGGCCACCTAGGTGGCTTTTGCCTTGCTCTCTGCGAATATATTATCTTTTTCCACTAGAGCAAGGCGTCGTGCCAGTGTCTTCACCCTTCTTTCATTCTGTGTAGCCCACTCCTCTGCCCTCTTGTTCATCTCTTCGAGGCTCTCTCCTTGCCTTAGGACCAGGGTGGTGAGCCTTTGTTCTTGGTCTTCCCATTCTCTGATCAGTTTTTTCTATTCTTCTTTTTTGGAGTTCAGTTGATCGGTCAGGGACTCGATCTCATTCTTCTCTGCTACTCCATGTTTTGTTTTCTTTCCTCGTCCCTAGCATTGAGCTCAGCCATAAGCACTTCGACTCTGGTGGTTTTTGCAATGAGCTCCTCATATTGCATGATCAGGAGCTTGTGTTCTCTCTGCATTTTCACAAGTTCCTATGTTTCATTGTCTAGTAGCTGGCTCCAGTGCTCTTCCCTGTCGTCCGTAGCCTTCACTTCTTGCTTGAGATCCGAGATCTCCCTTTGTTGCATGGCTATCATTCTAGTTTTGTTGAGTTGGAAGGCAGCTACCGACTCCTTTTCAGCCACCAACTTAGCCACAGCTATCTTTTGTTCCTCCTTAGCTTTCTCCAATTGGGAGAGTAGCTCGGCAACGTACTCATCGTAGTTAGCTGATGGCATCATCATTGTGTGGGTTGGTGATGTCGAGGCTTCCACCTTGTGCCGTTTGGGGTATTGCCTTGATTCTGCATCAGTGACTGGCCTCTTTCGCCCTGTGGCCGTAGTTTCGGTGCTTTGTCCCTGGCCCATTTCCTTGTTGATGAAGTATTGCATCCATGCCACGAAATTTGAAACATTGGCACTGGTTGGGATGCTGGGGGTGATGGTGGTTGGTTCGGTGGGAGGCACCATGAGGGGAGGAATTGGGTGAATTGGGGCTTCGCTCTTGCCCTCAATGACAACGGGCGGCACGATTTCCGATGCCTGTGTGCTAGAACCCGGCTCTCCTTCTCTTTGCGGGCTCAGATTCCCCAATTCATCTGCCCTGCTTTGTTGTTTGATAGACTAGGATCGTGTAGCCTCAGCCAAGTCTTCTTCCTACTTTTTTCTTAGCTCCTCATCTTCCTCCGCAGCTTTTCTTTGCCTTTCCGCTTCTGTTTTTCGGTGTTCTTCCTCCTTTTTGTTATTTTCTTCATTTTCCTTCTTTTTTCTCTCCTCAGCCTCATGTTTTGATGCCTTATTTGCCTTTTGTAATTCCTCCTTTTCCTTTTCTTCTTCCTATTTCTTCTTCTTCTCCCTCTCCTTGGCCTCCTTAAGGGATTCTTTTTTGGCTTTCTCCAAGTCTTCCTTCTCCTTCCTGTGGCCTTCATCCTATTTCTTTTTCTTTTGTGCTGCCTTCTTCTCAATCTCCTTGACCTGCTTTTTGCTTTTCTGTTCTTCCCCTTCTTCCTCGGTCTCAGTCCTATCACTGGACCTCTCCTAGTGTTGATGAGGGGGTGACCTGTTAGGTGTTTCCCCCTCCCCCTCTTCTGCCTCCTCTGTCTCTTTCACGGCCTCCTAAATGAGCGCCATTAAGATGCTCCTGTAGGTGATGAACGAGGCTTTGGAGGAGGCCTTCTTTCTTTCTGTAGCCTTCAACGCTGGGGATTCTCCTCTTGTAGGTATGCTTCCTAAGGCTAGCGCTCTAGCTACCTGGTCGATGGTTTTGCGCACGTAGCCGCTCCAGTCGACTTCGTGCAGGGTATGGGCCGCCACATTCTCCAATATCGGCACACTGATCCGGTGCATCAACGCGTTGTAGCGCTGGCTGGAAAAGAATGCATGTATGAGTTTCGCCTGCAACCTGGTCTTTGCATTGGGGATGTCTTGGATACTGATGCCGTTGTTTGTCAGCACGTCCTCCTTTCTCATCCCCAGCATGGTGCATCCATCCCTCTTCTGCTTCTTTTCCACTTTTGGTTCTAGTCCAAGTGCCTTCTCCACCAAGACCGGGGTTAGGTGAACCAATACTTGCTTGGCATTCTATCCCCTTCCCACTGTGATGGTGCGCATTCATTGTCGGGGTCGTAGGACTTGAAAAATTCCACACAGCTCGTGTGGTTGGGTTCTTGTGCGAATCTTTCCAGGTACTTCTTGAAGTTGTAGCTTTCAACGACTCTCCTGGCCACCTCTTCCTTGGCCACTAGTCCTTCTATATTATGAATAGTTCGGAATTTTAATTGGTTGTAGGCGCGTCTCTCCAGGGTGATGCTGTACTGCGTTCTCTCTTCTTCCGTGAATGGAAGCTGGTGGGCTCGGTCCTGCTGCGACATTTTTTGTTCCTTTCATAAACCAAAATTTTCATTGGTGCTTTCTACATAGTAATTTGCTGACTGCTAAAAAAGAGAAACTCTATGCTTTTTGAATGAATTCATTAAGAACCATTGTAGATTTCCCTTTTCAGCCTTTAACTTTTTGCCTGTTTTTCATAATATATATTTATGTGTTTCTCTAATTCCCCCTCCCCTTCCAGCTTGAGAAGAATCCTTCCTAGGATTTAGGGTCAGAAAGGCAAGGGTGTTTGGCAGGGTGGCGTAGGATTTACTTGTGAAGGAGCCAATCATAAAATTGGGGGTTGTACTCTAAGTGAGCGTCGCGGTCCAGATCAAAGGGTTTAATCCCCACTTGTGTGATGTATGTGAGAACATCTGTTAGGAAGTCACCAAAGTTGACACGACTAGCAATGTGTAACTCTTCCTCAGTCAACAAGCGGTTGAGGTAGGGGTGTCCTTTGATGTGTTCTTCTATGGGACGGCCCCAAAGAGTGGTTAACACTCGATATGAGGTTGGCGCGACATATGTGGGGTCATATTCCGCCATTTTGATAGCGCGGCGCTGCTCAGCGTTGGTCATTATGCGGCACCCTTCGACTTCCCATTGGAGCTTAAGAGTGTACCAATGCTTCAAGAATGGGGAGTTGGTATCAGCGAGCTTTGATAACACTGTGATATCTTGCTTAGTGATCACACAAGTGGTTTGCTAATCGTATGACGTGATGAGGCAATGCTTGATGGCTTGCTCCTTGGATATCTCGCTGCTGAGCAATTCAGCAAGAGTGGAGCGGGAAGCATTTGGAATGCTAATTCAAAGGTTTCCCAGGAGCAGGGCATGGTTTGAACTTCAATTGCAAAGGGTTCCTCCAATAATCCTAAGTCCAAGTGATCATAGCTTAGTGCTAATGACATGAAGGTGGCGTCTAGTCATTTAATGCATTTCACCACGTCATCCTCGGTGTCCTCCATGAGGTCAACGCGGCTAGTGCTAAAAAGGATTTGCATTCATAGGAGGGCGTAAGGCCGATGGGCGATCGCAGTTTGCTAGAACTAGCGCTAATGGCAATGACGAGTTGCGGTTGGGTGTGTGTTTGAGTCTAGGGTTGAGCTACTCGGATTATGGGTAGATTAGGGGTAGCCACGATGGACGGGCTGCTACATTCAGGGTGGATTAAAGGAGTCGGTTGACTTGGTCGGGTGATGACTCATGTGACGGAGTCTATTGTTTGGGCTGATAGGCTTGTGTGACTTCCTTGGGTTTAGGCATGGATGGGTCGGATGGCTGTGCTTTTGGAGGGCACTGCGGCGAATGGTTTGGAGGGCTTATGGGACTTGGGTTGATCAAGCTTGAGGGCGACGTACGAGTAGCGCCTTTGGCCATGTAGGCCTTAGGGATCCACAGCCAGGTGTTGCCCATGTAGTAGCCTTGCGTGTGCAAGAGGGTTTTAGGAACCCATCTTTGCTTGATCATGCGGCGCTTTCTGTGACTGTGTCTTGGCCTCCTAGGTTTAGAGTTTTTAGTTTCATGAGGATAGGAGCGTCGATTCCTAGGTGGCGGTTGCGACTGCTCTTAGGCTGTCATTGAAATCTAGGCTATTGGGCCTTAGGCTTTGCTGTTGTGGGCTGTGATTCATGGAATCTGGGAGGTGGCGGCCGCGCACTACCCCCTCCTTGGACTTAGTTACGGATATTTCTACCGGTGGTGTTGTGGACAGTGATGAGGTCGCGCAACCCTTGCTGAAAGCTGTGACAATGCGAATGTTGCCTATTGCAAGGTGGATGCGATGTGACTCATAATCAACATTGCAGTGAGTCTGCTTTTTGAAAGTTCACCCCAGCAACGACTCCGTGCCTGCGTTTTTAGCATTTGGCAACACGTAAAAAATCATTGGAACAGTCTAAGACTCAATAGAAATGGCGACTCTGCACTTGCCAAGAAGTGCGTAGGAATGGGCCCCATATGGGCTTAATTTCACATTAGTGGGTTGAAGTTGTGGTCTGCCAAGTTGAGGCAATGATTGTGAGTTAAGACATTGAAGTCTGCTCCCTCGTTAATCAAGGCGTTGAAAGCGCATGTTTGTTTTGCCGTGACCATAATATGGAGGTATGCGGGCTCTACGGCTTCCTCATCCTCATCATCAACCTCCGTGATTGTGGCCACTCGTATCTTGATAGGCGGTTCTAGCATCGGGGGCTCATGCAAAGGATGGGTGGGGGGGCAGTACTTCTTGATACGACTGCCGTTGAAGAAGCCTATGCCCTCACCATCTAAGGTCTCGAGCTCGACGTTGCCTGTGCAGCTGATCGCACGAACCTTGAAAGGTCCAAGACCTCTAAATTTCATTTTCTGCTTGTGCCCCTTAACTGAGTAGAGGAGCACTAAGTCGCCCTGTTCGAAGTCGCGCTGCTTGACATGCTTGTCAAACCAAATTTTGCGTCGGGCCTTCTCACATATAAGCGCATGGGTGGCTAGAAGGCGAGTCTCTGAGAGGCGCTCGAGTTCGACCAGGCGTTGCATCCATGCCTCCTTCCCTTCCCATCGTTCTTGAAGTGCTATTCTCAGGCTAGGAATGAAGAATTATAATGGTAGAATCGCTTCAGTACTATAGGTCAGCTTGAAGGGGGTTTGACCGACAGCCGTTTTATAAGTTGTGCAGTAAGCCCATAGGGCTGCCATCAACTTGTTGTCCCAGTCGCTGCGTGAGGCTGAGACCACCTTGGTCAGGACATTGATAAGAATCTTATTCATGGATTCTGCCTGGCCGTTTGCTTGTGGATAATATGGCGAGGATTTGTGATGGATGATGAGAAAGGTGGACAGGAGATGTGCTATCACTTCGTTGATGAAGTGCGTGCCTTGATCACTGACCAGTTCAATGGGAAAGCCGAATCATGAGATCACCTGCTCCCATAAGAACTTGGCAGTCATCCTAGCGTCGTTTTTCCGTGTCGCTCTTGCCTCTCTCATTTTGTGAGGTAGTCCGTGGCCACAATGATGTACTTGGGATGTGGATACTAGACAGCAGGACTGATGGGTCCGATGAAGTCAATTTTCCATTTTTCGAAGGGTTGTCATGCGATAACATGGGTCAATTCCATCTGGTCCTTGCAAATCGGGACTTTTGTCTGTTGGCACTTGTCACAATGCTTGACGAATCGGGCTGCATCGTGGAAAAGCGTGGGCCACCATAGTTGAGATTGCAACACTTTTTGTGCTGTCGTGTCTCTGCTAAAGTGCCCTCCAGCAATGCCGCCATGTGCTTCTGAGAGCACATCGTGCATCTCATATTCGCATACACATCTGCGCAACAATCCATCTTGCCCTAGCATGCAAAGTTGGCCTGCGATCAGCTGATAGGGCTGGATCTTAAGGATCAATCACCTAAGTTGGGCTTTTTCTATTGGTTGATCAGGTAATCTGTGTTCAAGCACTTGGACTATATCATCCGCCCAATATGGCGTTAGATCAGCCTTGAATAACTCTCTCCCGCTGGACAAGGTAAAGAGATGGGCGTCGGGAAATTCCTCAACAATGCCTTGCCCCCAGTGGCCTCTCCTATGGGAATGTGCGACATATGGTAAGCCATGTAGTGCTGTTTTCCTTTTCGTACAACCACGGAGAAGTCGAATTCCAAGAGCAGAAGGAGCCACCAAGCTATGCATCCTGTAGCGCAAGGTTTGTTTACTAGATAGAGCAGGGCTTGATGGTCCACAAAAAAGGTAAAAGGTGTGGCCAATAGATAATGCCAGAATTTCTTCATAGCAAACACCATGGCTAACCCTTCTCTTTTTGTCGTCGAGTAGTTTATTTCCGTCTCAGTGAGTTGTTTGCTAGCAAAGCTCACTGGAAAGTCTGGGTTGTGTTCGCCAGGTTGGCACAACACTGCCCCCATGGCAAATTTAGAAACATCGATATGCAGGTGGAAAGTAAGGGTCAAATCTGGGGCTCGTAGAATTGGTGCAGTGGTTAGAGCCTTTTTCAACTCTTCATATGCTCGTTGGCATGTCTCGGTCCATTCGAAGAAGCATCGATATGCACGTGGAAAGTAAGGGTCCAATTTGGGGCTCATAGAATTGGTGCAGTGGTTAGAGCCTTTTTCAACTCTTCATATGCTTGTTGGCATGCCTTAGCAGCTTGTACAAGGGTCTCGCGATCAATGCATAGTTCAATACAAACCGCCGATAATACCCTGTATGGCCTAGGAAGCATTGGACTCCCTTGTAGTTGATTGGGGGTGGAAGGTCAACAATAACCCTGACTTTCGAAAAGTCAGTGGCAATGCCATTCTTTGACACCACGTGCCCTAAGATGCATCCATGCTTTACCCAAAATTGGCACTTTAAGGGGTTCAAGGAGAGATGATATAAGCGACACCGCTCAAAGACTGTGCGGAGTTTGTCTAAGTGTTCAATCCAAGTTGAGTTAACACAGAGGTTGTCAAAAAAGACTTCCAACTCCTTGCAAAGCATGTCTTTGAAGATGGCGCACATGAGGCATTGGAAGGTGACAGGGGAATTCGTCAACCCGAAGGGCATGACTCTGTAAGCAAAGACACCCCACTCAGGGCAAAGGCAGTCTTGTGCCTGTCCGCATGATGCACTTGCACCTGGTTGTACCCTGAGAAGCCATCCAGAAAACTGTAGGCTTACTTGCCTGCCACTCTCTCAAGCATGTGCTCGGTGTATGGTAATGGATAGTTGTCTCTCTTAGTAGGAGTGTTCACCTTCTTGTAGTTGACACACACTCGGATCTTTCCATTCTTCTTCATCACAATGACTATGGGTGACACCCAGTCTGTGTGTTCAATTTTGTAAATGAATCCCGCTTTCATTAGCTTATCAATCTCCTCTTTGATAGCATGAGCGTGTTTTGGATTCATAGGGTATGATCGCTGCTTGATCGGTGTTGCGTCTGGCGTCATAGGTATGTTGTTAGTCACGACACTTGGATCTACCCCCTTAAGCTCGTCTAAGGACTAGGCAAGCACGTCTATGTACTCTCACAAGAGAGCGACGAGGCTCGTTTCTTCTTCCCTAGTCAAGTCATCAGCAATGAATACTGGTCAGGGTGTCTCCTCTTCCTAGGCTAGGTTCATCTCCTTGACCTTGGTTGGTCCCTCAATTGGTTCGCTCATTTGCCCTTGACGCTTGGCACCTAATAGAACTACTACCCTATCCCCTTTTGTGAATTTTGTAAATCGTTTAGGGAGGTCCTGCGGTTTTCATTGTTCTTCCGTTCGTGTATCCCTGGGTTGGTTTGCCTTTCTCTACCTCAATCGTTTGCGCCTTAGGTGTACGGGGAGATCCCCCTTGGTGCGTAGTCGGCCTAGGGATTTCTGGGTCACTATCCAAACTAATCTTCGACTCAGAGTTGAACTCCCTGCCATCGCTAGAAGAGGTGGTCTCCCCTGGCAGATGGCGACTCTGTCATAAGCACTGATGTTGTTCCTAGCTGGGCTAGGCCTACTTGCCCAAGATCTATGGCCTCTATGCGTTCCAACCAGGCACACTTGCATTCCATGTGTATGACTCCTTGCCTTATCTTGAAGATACTCTTTTTCTGTGGCTTGGAGTCTGCTCGTATTTGCTCCATTTCTTGCCCCTCCGTGTCGTATTCCATGGTGTCTACCTCGCCCTCGCTTTCATCACTGGAGGATTGGCAGTCTTCATATTCATCGTGAGAGTCCTCTCTGTCAGACTGCTTGTCATCTCCTAGGGCTTGGTATATCTCTTGTCGTTGATCAGGAACTAGGGCCTAGTTATACATGAGGTTTAAGTCATGCACTCTGGTCCATTGCCACTTGGATTCACCTAGGAGATCCTGGAGTGGTTTGAAGTTGACCACTGGATTGTCAGCTAGTTTGTCCGTTAAGTATTCTAGTGTCTCCTGAAGTTCCCTTTTGTTGGTTGGGGCTTGGAAGTTGACAGGTTTAGGTTTCCCCCGAAGGGTTCTTGCCATCATGCAGACTGGTGAGGAGGGTGTGTCGTTAGACTTGCCGATTGTTTTGATGGCTTGCTCACATGCCTCGTGATTGGAGAACGGCAGGTCGATTGTAGCGAGAACGTGCATCCAATCCCACTCATCCTCTGGGCATGCGATATACTTGGTCAGGGGCCCATAGGACTTCTTAACCCATGTGTTACCCCTAAGCATAGCAAAGATGGCGTCTAAGTGGATTGGTGAGGTCTCCCAAGTGTCCATCTCTATTCTCACGGTGTCCATTCTATTGCCAAGGAAGATCAAGCCGTTACCCCAATCTTCGATGACTCTATTGTTGCGCATCCAGGGTCGGCCTAATAGGATATCGTAGTCCACTCCCTTCGTGACTATAAAGTCCACAGAGAATTGGATACCTACGATCTTCACTGGCCAATTCTTAAGCACCCCGAATGGTTTGACTCTCATACCATTTTGCTAATGTGACATTAAACCTAGCAGTTTCGATAGGCAGGTTTCCCCAAGTCTGAAGCACCGCATGGCTAAGCACACTAACCCCAGCTCCCGTGTCCACGATTCCCTTTCTCGTTGTATCACCTAGGGATAAAACCGCTAAGATAGCATGCATCTCGGACCCTCCCAGAAGGCATTGATGTGTAAGGATTTAGGCATAGAGTGTAGCGTTAAACTTGGTATTTGCATCTCTGCATCATGGTCATGAGGGTCTGCCGTGACCTGCTCTTGTGACCCTTCAACCCACTGCTTAAGATCTTGACATAGGGTGGGGTGCTGCCTAAGCAGATCTCCCAGGCTAAGTGTTATAGGGGTAGTTACCAATGTGGTCAGGAGATCATTGGTTGCTCATCCCTCTCCTAACCTGGATCGTCCTGACCAGTGGTCGTGATTGAACCATGGCCCCATAGCACCAAGGCTTGGCCTTAGCAGCACTGCTTGTGGTGCAGTTGCTTCTCTGGACTTTGGTTGAGGAGGTGAGGTTGGCATGCTTTTGCTAGAGAGGTCATCAATTTCATCCTCTAGGATGGGCTCAACGTCTTTTAGATGCTCTTGAGCCTCCTTCACCCATTCCTTCACTTTTTCTATGGCCTCTAACTGTCGCCTCGGATGCGGGTATTCCCCTACCTTAGCGCTTCCCTTTTTGGCCGTCTTAGGGGCTGAAGTCTTTGCCTCTGCGTCTGAGACCTTCTTTCTAGCCGGCAGAGTTGTAGCACTCTCCGTTTTTAGTGTGATTTTAGCTTCCGACCTCTTCTTCTTCCGCCTGTGACTTTTCTTCCCTATTGAAGCTGCGTCGAGGTTGCTAGGTCTTGGCAGTGGCATGTTGGCCTGCCTTGTCTGGGCACGTGTCATGACCCGTAACGGAATAGGTGTTGCCTCCCCGTCGAGGTTCTCGACTCCAAACAGCCCCAACGGGACAGATGGTACGTTGACTGAGCTAGAAGATGGCTTTCGCTTTGGGCAATCGACGAAGAGATGGGTGATTCCGCACTTAGCACATCTTTGGTCAACCTTGTCTCTGTTTTGATGCTCCCTTTGGGGGCAGCGTGATGAGACATGACCAGGGTGACGACAAGTCCAACAGTGATTGGATCCTGTGTCTGCCCTCCTAGGCCTATGCCTCGTCCTCTTCCTAACGCCATCACTGGTACGAGGCGATAATCCATGAGGACAGCGTTTCCCTCATTGTCATGCGAGATGTAAGGGCATATGTAAGCTTCCTCCTCATTTGGTTCCTCCACATAGTGGACTGGAGCATCGCTTGGTGGATGGGTCACGTAAGGACTAGGTGGTCTGGGTATGCTAGTAGGGTTTATGTCCATCCTAGGAACAGCTGGCTTAAAGTCGTTTGGTGCACGAAGGGCTGATGGGGCTCCCATTCCGAAGAATGGCTGCGGCCTAGTTGCTAGGTAAGGCTGGCCGTAGGGTTGCGAATACGGAAGTCTTCTTGGTAATCTACAATGCGCGCTGTCATGACCGAACCTACCGCAGTTAGCACAAGGTCTTGACCTAGGGTCTTGACACTTGGCTGGCAAGTGGTTTCCGCCACAATACACGCATTGGACGTGTGGGCGCATTGGTCATCTCAACATGTCTTGTAACCTGGCCAACTCCATCTTTATATCAGCCAAGTCTTGGTTCGTCTCAGTAGCCTTCCCCTTATCTTGGGATGATGGGATCGATCGCTCACTAGAGGCTGACGCTCTCTCTGAGCTTCGCGAGTTGGTCTCTTCTGGGTTTGCGCTCTTGGAGGTCCGCTCCTTCAGCAAGCTGATCATCGACTCTAATGGCTTCCTCAAATACTCTAGCTAGCGCGTCTCGTTGCAAGCTCAAATTGCTTGCCAAAGCCTTATATAACTCCTCATCTCGGATTCCGCTGATGAATACAGTAGAAACTGATCTTTCAGCCGGTTACTCGCCCATAGGGATTCTCTTAAAGAGACTCCTCAGTGGGTTACATAGTCGCGAATATCCTCCTTCTCTTTCTGCTTGACGTTCATCAAGCGCACTAGCAAATTGTCGGAGTATCCAAGCTCGGCAAATCTCTTAATGAAGAGATCCTTGAGGCCACTAAAGTTAGCTCGTTCTGCAGCATCTAGGCTTGTATACCAAGTCCTCCCCTTGTCACCTAAGCAGAGCCCAAACGCTTGAGAGCATTGAGTCAAGTCGTTGAGGCCGTTGGCTTCGCAAACTTGTTCAAACTGCTCTACAAAGCTATATGGATCGTCGTGGGGTTGGTATTTGTCGAGTTGCTTGGCAACGTTGGGGATTTTAGACTGGCTCTTTGAGCCTTGGTTCGCTCCTAATCCTGCGAGCAGAGATGTCGCTAGTGATGCAGCACTTTGCTTTGCTATCATGTTATCTAATAGCCGCTTCATGAGAAGCTCGCTCAACGTCAAGTCTCCTTCTAGGGCTCTCTCGTGATCTGTTCGGTTTCTTCCTGCTAGGTTCAATACTCGCTGCACCTCATGCAACTCCGTGCTTTGCCTTTGGCTCCTAGCCTGCTGGTCCCTATTGTATTTGACTATGCTTTGCAAAGCCTTGCGGGCTAGTTTCCTCTCTTCTTCTAGGTCTGCGATGATAGCGTTTGCCATCCTGCCGCAGTGCTCGTACTGGGTGAGTGCATCGTAGACACTGACTAGCTGTTGAATAGCCTTTGGCAAGACGTTCAAGTCGAGTTCCTCATTAGACCTATGGTATGAGCCTTCTTCTGCCATAGTCGCATTGTCATGTTCTGCCAAGTTGTTGATCAAGGTGAGTGGATTTGTCAGATCCACATCGTTGGCGCCACCTACTTGGTCCTACCTCGCATGTTGATGGTTTGTCTACGTCTTGGGTCCTCTCCTACTGGTGGGTTCCTTGAGTGGCTTATCTGAGTGAGTTCTTTCAGTTATTGAATACAATCCTCAATTTATGGTCACTCAGCATGCGTGTCGCCCTTAGTCCACTTGTGCTCAACCAGGCTTTCAATTTCTTTTAGTGCATTCAAGTGCGGAAATTCAAGTGCGGAAATTCAAGGTGAGTGCAGCAAGCAACCTCGAAGCATCTTATGCACTCTCGCTTGTTTCGGGCCTGATTAGTATGTTGCCTCGTTTGTTCTTGGTCAATCAGGTTTTAACTGCTCAGCGCTTTGCGTCTAGGTCTCTGGGTCTCGCTGCTGCCTACTTCAAGCTGGCAAGCGGCTGCTCCCTACGATTCCGTCTATTCCAAGTGCCAAAATCGACTTTTGAGCGTCCAAAGGACTTTAGACAGTTTGCACTACTGAGCTTCAGCTGGGTTAGGTCAAATTTTTGAGAATTTGATAAAAATTTTCACTCGGCCCAGCTAGTCCGAATTGCAGGGTCCGAGTGGGTCACTCGGATGCGCCGAAGCGCATGGGCCGAGGGCCGAATTTGGGACTTGGACAAGGTGGGCTTGGATGGGCCGAGGCACAGACTCAGACGAAGGCGCTCGAACAGATTGGCTCGGACGGCCGAGCGGTCAATTCGGACGAGGTCACTCAGACGGGCCAAGGCAATTGGGCTGAGGGTCGAGTTTGACACGTGGCAGAGGGCCGAATTGGTCGATGGTCCGAATGGTCGACTCGAACGGGCCGAGTAGGTCTAGCCGAGGGCTAATTAGGGTTTCAGGCCGAGTGGGCCGAGCAAAATAGGGCCGAGGGCCGATTATGGGACTCGGCCTAGAAGTGACCATTCGGATGGGCCGAGCGCGGCACACGTCGACAGTGAGAGTTTAGTGTCGATCGTTTCTTGCAATTTACTCAATCGTATGAAGCACAAACCTCCAGATCATATCTAGGGGGATAGGGGAAGGGATTCATATACCTGGATAGAGCGGTGGGCTTGTCGATGGTGCGATCGGATCGAATCGGGCGGTAGCTCTCTCTCTCTCTCTCACTGAAATGGTCACAAATGAGCTCTACCTTGGCCTCTTGGCTCTTATACCCCTTCCCGGGTATGGTATTGATGCCCCCAATCACTCATTTTCCAATCTTAGGCATCACAAGCGATCTTTTTGCCAAGTTTTGCACAATTTTTGCTTGTTTTGCCTTGCTTTGCAACAGTGAACCCTACCCTTCTCCGATGCGATTTCCTAATCCTAACCTACTCTAAATGCAATAAGAATCAAAAGCAAAGAAGTGAACTAATTTCTCCATGTTTCCCAATCATCAAACAAACAAAATATACCAAAATACTTACTTGTTTCGAAGATCAAAAACACCCAAACTTCCTACCTATCTCAAGCTCCGTTTCGAGGATGAATCCCTTACTTCGATGCTGCTCAATATGAGGCGTGCAAGTGCTCAAGCTTGAATCCGTAGGTCCCGACAACGGAACCAAAATGTGGGAGCTCTTGCTCAACTGCCAAGACCCACGGACAGCTTATTGTTTCAAGCATTCCAAGTGAGCTCTAATGGCTATCTCTCACCTAGCCGACGCGTTGTCTATCCTATGAGTGTAGTGAGCTTACCTTGATGCCGATATGAGTTGCCTCCTCTCTCACACACACCGGTAGCTCCACGATCCTAGATGCAAGCTCAAGCATCCTCAAGCCTCCTCCACCTCCAAGCTCCATCCCTCATAGCCGCACATGCAAGAAGAGAGAAGAGAAGAGAAGAAGAGAAGAGGAGATGGTGAGGAGCTTCACCCTCTTGATCCCTCACTCTCACACTCTCACACACTCACTCCCTCACACTCTCACACTCCCTCTCTCAAGAGCACACACAAGCAAGAAGAAGATGAGAAGGAGAGAAGAAGAAGAAGACTCTTGTTGCCACACACCAAAAGAATGAGCTCTCATTTACTTTTTGAACTTTATGTATACAAACCCTAAAATCCCATGGGCACCCATTCCTTTTTTACATGACCGGCACTTGTGGCAAGGTCTTTTTTTCCATGTCCCTCTTCTAGCCTTATGCCTCTAGCCTACACCCATCTAGTAGTTTACAGTTGGCACAGGAGGGAGCCTGGCGCTCTTTTACAAGAGTTTTCCGAGTTTTTTGAGGCGCCCTTCATTTAAAATTGTGATTTTTTGCCCTGGCTTGGTTTTGGAGGTCGCCTGCGTGTCTTTGCTCTTTTTTCATGTTTATCTACTTTTTTCTTCCTTTTTTCGCCATCTCGACTTGGGGCCATCTCGATTTGGGGTTAACAATAGTTTTTTTCATCTAGTTTTTGAAGGCAAAGGGGGAGGTATGCATAAGTGGAAAATAATTGATATTGAAGTGTGAAAAATAAATGAAATAGATAACGGTAGTCTAAAATTTATAAGTCAGAAAGTTCTTTACAATACATTTATGTCTCCATGGTTCAATTGGAGAGAAAAAGTTTTCAATATATGTTGATAAAAGTGTCTTTAAAAGCTTTGTATAAACATATGTTTGTATGCGGCAAAGTTGGACTAGAGAACAAAGATTGATGAACTAGAAGATGATGTATACAAACCAATCAATGAAAGTTGATAGATGCCTATATGTAGACATATGAAGCAAAGGAAGATCTAGATCATGAGTATCCCAAGATTGAGGAGATTTGAGCTAATTGTTTGATATGATAGTATGTGGTTTCAAGATTTTGTAAGGTCACTAATCATTCTCACTTTTAATGGAGTGCTTATCAGAAAAGTTTTTTCTAGAAAAAATAAACAAATAAGGGTAATTATAAAATCATCACTTCCTTTTTCAAGCTGCGTGGAATTTAGAAGATAGATAAAGTGGCTTTGAATATATCACATGCAAGATGTTTAGTGGTTTCTATGGAATTTGAGGCTATTAAACCCTTCTAGGATGGAAGGAGGGAAAGAAAGAAGTGGAAGAAAGAAAAAGTGTAATAAATTTTTTTGAAGTGCAAGAGCAAGAGTTTGAATTGGATGGAATAAGGAAAATAATTCAAGTTGTATGAGCACCAAGCTCCCTCCTATGCAAGTTGTAAAACCAGGAATGATTTGTGCTTCATAGGCTTAGAAAGAATACAAGAAATGTGTCAAGAAAGAACCATTGTTGGACCAAAGGGGGGTGGAGGCCCAAAAATGAGGACATGTATATAAGCTAAAAAATAAGAGGATAAGCTCATTCTTGGAGTGTGAAAACTTATGGCTCTCTTCTTACTCTTGTGTCTATCTTGTTGTGTGAGAGAGGGAGAGTGCGAGTGAGAGTGAGGGATTGGCTTGGAGAAGATCTTGCTTCTCTTCTCTTCTCTTCATGTGAGAAGCATGGTGGGTGGAGCATGGAGATGGAGCTCGCTTCAGTGCCTTGTATTGTGGAGCTATTGGTGGATTCATGCATCTAGACTACAACAGATGGATTGGTCGTTAAACTTGTTACATTCAATTAGAGAGTGTATATTGGCTATGTGAGAGGTAGCTATAGTTCAGTTTCTTGAAATGCTTGAATCAATAGCGGTTCATAGGCCTGATAGTATCACGAATGAGAGCGTGACATTTTGATTTCATTTCTAGGAAAAGTGTAGATAGGTTTAAGATTGTATGTGAATGCAGAGTTTAGGTATTAAGTGCTAAAGTTAAGAAAAAAAAAGAGAATTTAAACTCTGTATACTTCACAAAGTTGTAAACAAGGGTCTTGCAAGTAGGGGGGCTTGAGGAAGCTTGTGAGTTGGCCAAAATCATGGTTCTTGTTTTCTTTTTTCTCTTTCTTGGGTTTTTATTGGATCTATTGTTAGAGTTGCTTTTTTCTGTAGTGTTCATGTTTGCTTTTGGTTAAAAGCTTGTGTAGTGGGAGAACTATAAGAGTAAGACAACACTTGCATACACACCGTGACATGCACTTAGCTTGTGACTAGAGTAGACACTCAACCACACAGTGATATCCTATAGTTGACGGTTGTTAGATACCCAAGGAAGCTATTCTCAGTTGGAATTGTTAGGGAAACTAAGGGCGTTGGAATCTTGATTAGAACCGAAAAATGTAAGCCAAGGGAATAGAACACATTCTACTTGAAAAAACTTGAGGTTGCACTTGATCAAGCACATTGAATCACCATCTGAGAAACTGTGAAGACTTGAATTGAGAGGCAAGGAAAGAAAACTATAGAGCCAATCCACAAAGGTATGAAACTAACTTTCAAATCGAAAGAATTTGCAATCCCTAGACCTGTAATAAGCTCAAGTGCTTGATTGTGGAAGGCAATATCAATTTTAGAGTGTTTTTTTATACCTTCTTAACCTTTGGTAATTGGGCAAACTTTTGAATGAAAATGCAATTGCACAAAAATTAATTATAAAGTTTGATCAAGCATCCTTGACATGAAAAATCACATTGCATTCATTCACTTTCCTTGAGAAAGAATTGAAAGCTTGTTTGTGCACCATTCACGGTTAATTACATTTGGTAAGAAAGGGATTGTTTGTTGTGAGAAGAAGCATGTGTATGTGTTAAGTCATTCAAAAAGAAGGGGGGAAGAAACAACCAATCATGAGAAACCAAACAAGGAAATAGAACCCAAATACCATAGGAAATTGACCCACAAAAATATTGAGAGAAGGGGGGAAAGGCGAGAAAAACATACCCATGAAGTGCATAAGTCAAGTGAACCTTTTTTTTTTGTATTATGCCAAGAGTTCTTGGACTTTAGTTGGAAATTATTGAGGGTTAATCCTTAGGTCATTAATGCTTGATCCTAATGCTAGCATGGCCACTTTCTCTTCTTTTGCAACTAAGGCTTTGATGATGCTAATGAGGTTAAATAGAGTAGCGAGTGTCCTTGTCAAAGATACCTCTTTTAGGCTCTTGTCACACTAGGATTTGTCTTTCTTGACTTGTGTAATAGATATGTTTTATTTTGTAGTCTTTTCCTCCCCCTATTTTTTTAGCTCAGTTTTATGTGGTTTCTAGGATTTGTTTTCTCATTTAGTCTTTTATGATTGGTTGACTTTGCTCTCATTTTTTGAATGGTTTGAGAAAAGCACACACTCCTTTCAACAATAGACAATCTCTTTCTTGCCTAATGCAATTAATAGTGAATGGTGTAAACAAGCCTTCTATCTTTCTTAAGCAATGTGAGCAAGTGTGATGCTACTTTTTATGGTAGAAGTGCACAGGCAAACGTTTTGGTTAATTTTCATGCATGTCACATGCAATGTTTAAATCTTGATAAGAACATTAAACCTCAAGAAAATAATTCACCACACTTAAGAACATTGCATCATTTCACCCATCTTCACTTTAGATATTATTTTTGCCCATTAAGGAATTGTTTTGAAGGTTGTTTGTTCCAATTCCCAACTCAACTTTTGAGAGATCAATTAGCACTCACTTAGGATAGTCCTCATCAGGATGCTTTGGTCTATAATTGTTGCGAGGCCTTGTTAGGTGATCGCTTGGTCTTTCCCTTGTTGTTCCTTTTTAGTTTAGTTATGCATTCCATTTTGACATCCAACAAAATTTTACCCTTGGTGAAAATGTGAGTGCATGATGCACAACCATGTTTTCAGTTTTCCACTAGTAGTGTGATTCCATGCTACACAATTGCTATCATAATTATTGTGCTTAAGCAAACTATTAGCTTAATTCAAGTGCAAAAAGTGAACAAGCATAAAAGTGCAACACAATTCTTACATGATCAACTTCAAAATCCAATTTTTTAAAAACCTTAACCAATTGCATGGTTTAGTCTTTCCACTCTCTCTTGGATGTAAATAGTTAGATTTGCATGTTGGGTGGTTGCCTATAACATGCCCGCCTATCGGTTGTCCAAGCACATTTTTAGTGGTCCATCAAAAGATGAGTCTAAGCGACGCCACCCGGAACTCCCATGGAATGTTACGAGGTTTGTCGCCTAGGGTTTCTTGAGTCCGCCACACGCAACCAAATGTTTGCGGCAGAACCCACTAGGATTAACCTGAAACTTGAGTCCCTAATGATCAAGGTCTCCTGATAGCATTCTAGCATCGGATTTTGGACATCATACTTTACGCAGAGATACCCAAGCCAAAGCAGACCCATGCCGCACTTGGTTCAAAGAGAATGGGAAATGAGAGGGATGTGGTGCTCAACCTCTCTGCCCATAGGGCATAGTCCCATTCCGGTCCCCTAAAACGGCATGAATCAGGGTGTTAACCTAACGATTGCTAAGCGTACAAGCCTCCTGGTTCTCTGGGACCATCGTGCCATAGGACAGACTTGTCAAGGATTTCGCCCTCTCGCTTCCCTTGTTTGGCATACTTTAGTTCTCTAATTAGCCCTATGACTTTTAGGTGTGACATGTAAAAAATAGATTCCTTAATTAGCCTCTTTAAAGATAGGGTTAATTCATGTAATCTTATGGTATTGACACGAAAACAAATTTAAACAGGTTCCCTGGAAGTAAACTTAATATTAGCAATTTATCTGTTGAGTGTTGAAATGACCTGTTTTTTGGCTGATTTTTGTTGTTTTTGAGAGCTGAATGGTTGATTTTATGAGATGATTGATTGGTTTGAGAGTGGTTTGAGAGTTTTTTGGATGATATTGATTGTGTTTTGGAAGTTCATGATGTTTATCAGTGGTTCAGTGATGTTCTGATAGGTTCTGATTAGTTCTGTATACCTTCTGTATAGCTTCTGTTTTGTTCTGTTTTGTTCTGATTGTCTTTTGTAAGGAGGGATGAATTGATGATTGATGAAGATTGAGATATTGTGAAAGCTTATTGAATGGTTTTTGAGAGTTTGGAATGGTTTGAGTATGAGTTATGTGGTTTTGATGACCTTCTGTAACCTTCTGTAGGTCTTGTGTAGAGCTTCTGTCTCTGTTCTGTTCTGTACTGTAGCTGTTCTGGTACTATACTGTGATTGTTCTGTATGCTTCTATATGTGTTCTGTAGAATGTATTTGTAGCTTGGGAAATTTTTCTAGCCTTGGAAAGAGGTGAATACAAGTGCAAAAGAGCTAAAAGAAGTGAAAGAAGTAGCTGCTGAAGACTCAAGTGAAGACTAAGTGACAGTGACAGTAGTGAGCTATGAAAAGACACTGTAGTGGCTCTGGTGACTCTTCATATCAGACATACCTCTTGGGAGGGGTATCCACGACCTAAGAAGGATTATTGAGAGTGATTTTTGAGAGATTGTAGTGAGGATATAATGTATTATTGATGGAGAGAGAGAGAGAATCAAAGATAGTCAATTCTACTAAAATAGAGTGATTGTATATGAGAGATTGAGAGAGAAGACTATGAAGATATTGAAGATGAATACTATGTGATGTATTTCCATTCAAAGATGGTGTATTCCTTTGCTTTCTTTGTTCTATTGATGGATTTTGTGAAGATATTGAAGAATATGGTTGATTCTATCAAATCCGTGGGAGATCTACATGATGCTGCATGAAGATTTGTTGTGCATGGTGTTCTTTTCTTCATTGTGATCATATGAAACATAATAAACAAGCTTGTTGATGTTACAAGATAGATTTTCTTGCAAGAGAATTCCTTTTTCCTTGGTGTTCCTCTTGGGGCTCCATGTTTTTGGTGCGCAGCCGGGGAACCTTGCCATCAACAAGCACCAGAAGAGGCTGAAAATGAAGAAAATGGCATTGCCAAGAAGAGAAGAATTCAATGGATGTTTGTAAAGTTCATTCTTCCACTGAAGAGTTGGAATTTCTCATAATCAGAGCCACTTTCCACAAGAATTTCATCCCACAATGGCGGAAACACATCACTATCATGATGTATGCTCTATGTGGTGGACAGTTTCCTCTTCCTGTTGAAGCAGCAGAAACTTGCGTCTTGGTGGCAAACTGTTTGGGGACAAACTGAAGAGCAGAAACAGAGAGAATGACCATCCATGGAAGATTTGGCATTCATTGAGAAGTTTCCAGACATCATCAATTGGGAGATTGTGAAGAAGCTTCAAGAGTCTTGGTCTATAGAGGTTCACAAAGACAAGAAGGAAAAGAGTTGGAATTTGTTCGTGGATGCTCAACAGCAAGATACATGGGATGCTTGGTGTACCGATAATCTTCTGTTTGTTCAATTGGCAACCCACTAGAAGTTGGTAGACAGAGTGTTTTTCACAATATACACTGTTGAAACCATCAGAAGCTGGCATTACTATGATGATGGCATCACCACAATGCTCAGACGTATGCATTTTGACACCTTCAGAACCGAATACCTTTCTCTGTGCAGTGGCATGAAAGTAGAATTCAGAGACGTTGAAAAGGAAGAAGTAGAAGAAATGTTGGCAAGACAGTCCTCCAGAGACTGAAGCCTTCTGTTAACCCTCTGTGGAGCACTAACAACATAGTGGAGCCAACCCCCTGATGAATGACACAATAAAGAGGCAAGCGTTAGAACGAGTCTATGTGAGAAATGCGGGATCTAGAGCATGGCAAAACCGGAAGCTATGGAGGATAAAATGAGAAGTGTGGACTCATGATGGAGAAGACAAGGACACTGTTTGTTACACAAGTGAATTAGGTTCCAAGATTGAGACTTGGACTCATAAACACAATCTTGTGTATGTGGACAATGACATTGACACTTCACTGAAAAGAAAAGAGTACTATCATTGCATTAAGAAAGGAAGCAAGTACAATGCTTTATAGGAAAGTAGGAGACTGCAGTAGGCACCATTGTGCATATGGGATAAGTTAGCATGCATATCCTTGACCCTGGGACTCCATACAAAGAGGCTGTTTGAGTGTGATTGCTGATTCTCAACACCCCTCCTCAATCACAACTAGAAAAGGCACAAAGTGTGTAGAGGCTGTAATGAGAACCACCTGCAAAGTGTGGGCATACCACAGACATGGCAAAACACCAGAGGCTGTCGCAGAAAAAGCTAAGTGTGGGTACATAAACATGGTGGACATCCAGAGGCTGTAACAGGGGCCTCACAAAGCGTACAGGGACTGTAATGCCAAGTTACATAAGGAGTTTACAAAGCTTATGGCAGGAAGCATTAGGGCAAGGAAGTACAAGGCTTTTAAAACAGTCTATCAGAATTATGAGAGTACAAGGACTGATGAGTCTTGTCCTTCCGATCCTGGTGGTCTTCATCTTCATCTTCTTCTTCCTTTGCTCCATTTTCTTCTTCTTCTTTGACTGCGACTAGATAGGCCTTTTGGGATCTCTTTCTTGCGTGGCAGAACTTCTCGGTGTGTCCGGTCCTTTTGCAGAAGTCACAGAAGAGCTGATCCTTCTTGCCTTTGTACCTGTTGCCAACATATAATGCATGCTCATCTCTAGAGGTACTTGGTTCTTCTTTAGTTTTTAGCTTCTTTTCTTCTTCTAACAGTGATGCCTGGATATCAACAAGTTCAGGATTTGGCATGTTGATTAAAGTTGTTGATACATTATTATATTCAGGAGGCAAACTCTTAAGTAGAACACCGATGCAAACATCTTCATCCATTTTAATGTTGATTCCTGCAAGTTGGGTTAGGAGTCCTTCCATGTAATTTAGATGTGTGGCAAGTGATGTGCTGGACTTCATTTCAAGCCTAAAGAACTCAATTAGGAGACCATACTTTGATGATTTAGATTGTGCACCGAACAGGGTGTCAAGTCTTTTCCATGTATCCTGTGAGGTCTCACAGTTATCCACATGATGGATATAACTGTCGTCTAGCTCCAGTTTGATAATGGCCTGTGCTCTGTCATCATTCTTTTGCCAAGTAGTTGCAAGGTCCGCGTCCCGAGGTTTCTTCTCTTTGCCATTTGTGATGGCCCAGAGACCCTTCTTCATCAGGATGAGCTTGATGCGGGTTTGCCAAGTGTGGAATCCGACTCCTTTGAATCGAGCATTTGGAGAGTCTTTGCCCATGTTAGACTTACGGGAACAGCAGCAAATCAACTTCAGACTTATTAGATTTGAGCAACAGAAGAATTGGTTGAGAGACACAAGTGCTAAAAAGCACTAACTGAGTGTCAATGAATACCAAATCTGCAAAAGTCTTTTACTCTTTTAAAATCCAAGTGATCTTTCCCTTCTTGATTTGATGCTGATACCTTCAGATCTGAGTGACAGTACTTTAATGAACTTCAGAGAGTATTGCTTAGTGATTAAAATCACTGTTGATAACTTCAGTGAGAGAAACAGTGAAAAATGTCAGAATTTTGAAGCTTTGGCTATGGTGGAATTAGGGTTTCTGAGACAGGGGCCTGGTTTTTTGCTGATTGCAGGAGCTACAGTGGATCATTTTCAAAAATTTTTATATGCCTAGGAAGGTGACTTCATGGGCTACCAAAGCCCTATCATAATCGTCAAGATTGTGGCCTGTATGAAGCACGCAGACACGTCGAATAGAAGCAGGCGCAGTTCTGACAGGATTCCGCGATTTCCGCAATGCTGGAGCCAGGGCGCAGTAATGCAGTCAATTTTTGTGCCAGGATGAAGCGCCTTGAGCAGAGGAACAACTCCCTAGAAGAAAACGTGGGCTGAAATGGCCTGGTTGAAGAGTTATGGAAGCTCCAAGTAAGGTAGGTCCTGTCTGGCTATGGCAGACACAGAACAGAGATTGAGGATTTTCACAATGCTGAGCTCCAGATGGTCCAATGTCCTGGATTGATGTGATAGAGGGAAGCTTTTGAGTTGGGGAATACTTTTCCAGAAGGAATCTCCAAGAGATTTGACCTGTGGAGTGAGATATAAGCAGCTCAATCTGACAGGGTGCTGCTGGCTATGGCTGCCATGGAAGCTTCAGTGAGAGTAGAGTTGGGAGATGAAGTCATGAGCTGACATTGAGCTAGACTGAGGTTGAAAGGAATCAAGAGAGGCTAGACAAGCAATGCCATGCCCAACCTGGCTCTGATACCATGTGAGAAATGCGGGATCTAGAGCATGGCAAAACCGGAAGCTATGGAGGATAAAATGAGAAGTGTGGACTCATGATGGAGAAGACAAGGACACTGTTTGTTACACAAGTGAATTAGGTTCCAAGATTGAGACTTGGACTCATAAACACAATCTTGTGTATGTGGACAATGACATTGACACTTCACTGAAAAGAAAAGAGTACTATCATTGCATTAAGAAAGGAAGCAAGTACAATGCTTTATAGGAAAGTAGGAGACTGCAGTAGGCACCATTGTGCATATGGGATAAGTTAGCATGCATATCCTTGACCCTGGGACTCCATACAAAGAGGCTGTTTGAGTGTGATTGCTGATTCTCAACACCCCTCCTCAATCACAACTAGAAAAGGCACAAAGTGTGTAGAGGCTGTAATGAGAACCACCTGCAAAGTGTGGGCATACCACAGACATGGCAAAACACCAGAGGCTGTCGCAGAAAAAGCTAAGTGTGGGTACATAAACATGGTGGACATCCAGAGGCTGTAACAGGGGCCTCACAAAGCGTACAGGGACTGTAATGCCAAGTTACATAAGGAGTTTACAAAGCTTATGGCAGGAAGCATTAGGGCAAGGAAGTACAAGGCTTTTAAAACAGTCTATCAGAATTATGAGAGTACAAGGACTGATGAGTCTTGTCCTTCCGATCCTGGTGGTCTTCATCTTCATCTTCTTCTTCCTTTGCTCCATTTTCTTCTTCTTCTTTGACTGCGACTAGATAGGCCTTTTGGGATCTCTTTCTTGCGTGGCAGAACTTCTCGGTGTGTCCGGTCCTTTTGCAGAAGTCACAGAAGAGCTGATCCTTCTTGCCTTTGTACCTGTTGCCAACATATAATGCATGCTCATCTCTAGAGGTACTTGGTTCTTCTTTAGTTTTTAGCTTCTTTTCTTCTTCTAACAGTGATGCCTGGATATCAACAAGTTCAGGATTTGGCATGTTGATTAAAGTTGTTGATACATTATTATATTCAGGAGGCAAACTCTTAAGTAGAACACCGATGCAAACATCTTCATCCATTTTAATGTTGATTCCTGCAAGTTGGGTTAGGAGTCCTTCCATGTAATTTAGATGTGTGGCAAGTGATGTGCTGGACTTCATTTCAAGCCTAAAGAACTCAATTAGGAGACCATACTTTGATGATTTAGATTGTGCACCGAACAGGGTGTCAAGTCTTTTCCATGTATCCTGTGAGGTCTCACAGTTATCCACATGATGGATATAACTGTCGTCTAGCTCCAGTTTGATAATGGCCTGTGCTCTGTCATCATTCTTTTGCCAAGTAGTTGCAAGGTCCGCGTCCCGAGGTTTCTTCTCTTTGCCATTTGTGATGGCCCAGAGACCCTTCTTCATCAGGATGAGCTTGATGCGGGTTTGCCAAGTGTGGAATCCGACTCCTTTGAATCGAGCATTTGGAGAGTCTTTGCCCATGTTAGACTTACGGGAACAGCAGCAAATCAACTTCAGACTTATTAGATTTGAGCAACAGAAGAATTGGTTGAGAGACACAAGTGCTAAAAAGCACTAACTGAGTGTCAATGAATACCAAATCTGCAAAAGTCTTTTACTCTTTTAAAATCCAAGTGATCTTTCCCTTCTTGATTTGATGCTGATACCTTCAGATCTGAGTGACAGTACTTTAATGAACTTCAGAGAGTATTGCTTAGTGATTAAAATCACTGTTGATAACTTCAGTGAGAGAAACAGTGAAAAATGTCAGAATTTTGAAGCTTTGGCTATGGTGGAATTAGGGTTTCTGAGACAGGGGCCTGGTTTTTTGCTGATTGCAGGAGCTACAGTGGATCATTTTCAAAAATTTTTATATGCCTAGGAAGGTGACTTCATGGGCTACCAAAGCCCTATCATAATCGTCAAGATTGTGGCCTGTATGAAGCACGCAGACACGTCGAATAGAAGCAGGCGCAGTTCTGACAGGATTCCGCGATTTCCGCAATGCTGGAGCCAGGGCGCAGTAATGCAGTCAATTTTTGTGCCAGGATGAAGCGCCTTGAGCAGAGGAACAACTCCCTAGAAGAAAACGTGGGCTGAAATGGCCTGGTTGAAGAGTTATGGAAGCTCCAAGTAAGGTAGGTCCTGTCTGGCTATGGCAGACACAGAACAGAGATTGAGGATTTTCACAATGCTGAGCTCCAGATGGTCCAATGTCCTGGATTGATGTGATAGAGGGAAGCTTTTGAGTTGGGGAATACTTTTCCAGAAGGAATCTCCAAGAGATTTGACCTGTGGAGTGAGATATAAGCAGCTCAATCTGACAGGGTGCTGCTGGCTATGGCTGCCATGGAAGCTTCAGTGAGAGTAGAGTTGGGAGATGAAGTCATGAGCTGACATTGAGCTAGACTGAGGTTGAAAGGAATCAAGAGAGGCTAGACAAGCAATGCCATGCCCAACCTGGCTCTGATACCATGTGAGAAATGCGGGATCTAGAGCATGGCAAAACCGGAAGCTATGGAGGATAAAATGAGAAGTGTGGACTCATGATGGAGAAGACAAGGACACTGTTTGTTACACAAGTGAATTAGGTTCCAAGATTGAGACTTGGACTCATAAACACAATCTTGTGTATGTGGACAATGACATTGACACTTCACTGAAAAGAAAAGAGTACTATCATTGCATTAAGAAAGGAAGCAAGTACAATGCTTTATAGGAAAGTAGGAGACTGCAGTAGGCACCATTGTGCATATGGGATAAGTTAGCATGCATATCCTTGACCCTGGGACTCCATACAAAGAGGCTGTTTGAGTGTGATTGCTGATTCTCAACACCCCTCCTCAATCACAACTAGAAAAGGCACAAAGTGTGTAGAGGCTGTAATGAGAACCACCTGCAAAGTGTGGGCATACCACAGACATGGCAAAACACCAGAGGCTGTCGCAGAAAAAGCTAAGTGTGGGTACATAAACATGGTGGACATCCAGAGGCTGTAACAGGGGCCTCACAAAGCGTACAGGGACTGTAATGCCAAGTTACATAAGGAGTTTACAAAGCTTATGGCAGGAAGCATTAGGGCAAGGAAGTACAAGGCTTTTAAAACAGTCTATCAGAATTATGAGAGTACAAGGACTGATGAGTCTTGTCCTTCCGATCCTGGTGGTCTTCATCTTCATCTTCTTCTTCCTTTGCTCCATTTTCTTCTTCTTCTTTGACTGCGACTAGATAGGCCTTTTGGGATCTCTTTCTTGCGTGGCAGAACTTCTCGGTGTGTCCGGTCCTTTTGCAGAAGTCACAGAAGAGCTGATCCTTCTTGCCTTTGTACCTGTTGCCAACATATAATGCATGCTCATCTCTAGAGGTACTTGGTTCTTCTTTAGTTTTTAGCTTCTTTTCTTCTTCTAACAGTGATGCCTGGATATCAACAAGTTCAGGATTTGGCATGTTGATTAAAGTTGTTGATACATTATTATATTCAGGAGGCAAACTCTTAAGTAGAACACCGATGCAAACATCTTCATCCATTTTAATGTTGATTCCTGCAAGTTGGGTTAGGAGTCCTTCCATGTAATTTAGATGTGTGGCAAGTGATGTGCTGGACTTCATTTCAAGCCTAAAGAACTCAATTAGGAGACCATACTTTGATGATTTAGATTGTGCACCGAACAGGGTGTCAAGTCTTTTCCATGTATCCTGTGAGGTCTCACAGTTATCCACATGATGGATATAACTGTCGTCTAGCTCCAGTTTGATAATGGCCTGTGCTCTGTCATCATTCTTTTGCCAAGTAGTTGCAAGGTCCGCGTCCCGAGGTTTCTTCTCTTTGCCATTTGTGATGGCCCAGAGACCCTTCTTCATCAGGATGAGCTTGATGCGGGTTTGCCAAGTGTGGAATCCGACTCCTTTGAATCGAGCATTTGGAGAGTCTTTGCCCATGTTAGACTTACGGGAACAGCAGCAAATCAACTTCAGACTTATTAGATTTGAGCAACAGAAGAATTGGTTGAGAGACACAAGTGCTAAAAAGCACTAACTGAGTGTCAATGAATACCAAATCTGCAAAAGTCTTTTACTCTTTTAAAATCCAAGTGATCTTTCCCTTCTTGATTTGATGCTGATACCTTCAGATCTGAGTGACAGTACTTTAATGAACTTCAGAGAGTATTGCTTAGTGATTAAAATCACTGTTGATAACTTCAGTGAGAGAAACAGTGAAAAATGTCAGAATTTTGAAGCTTTGGCTATGGTGGAATTAGGGTTTCTGAGACAGGGGCCTGGTTTTTTGCTGATTGCAGGAGCTACAGTGGATCATTTTCAAAAATTTTTATATGCCTAGGAAGGTGACTTCATGGGCTACCAAAGCCCTATCATAATCGTCAAGATTGTGGCCTGTATGAAGCACGCAGACACGTCGAATAGAAGCAGGCGCAGTTCTGACAGGATTCCGCGATTTCCGCAATGCTGGAGCCAGGGCGCAGTAATGCAGTCAATTTTTGTGCCAGGATGAAGCGCCTTGAGCAGAGGAACAACTCCCTAGAAGAAAACGTGGGCTGAAATGGCCTGGTTGAAGAGTTATGGAAGCTCCAAGTAAGGTAGGTCCTGTCTGGCTATGGCAGACACAGAACAGAGATTGAGGATTTTCACAATGCTGAGCTCCAGATGGTCCAATGTCCTGGATTGATGTGATAGAGGGAAGCTTTTGAGTTGGGGAATACTTTTCCAGAAGGAATCTCCAAGAGATTTGACCTGTGGAGTGAGATATAAGCAGCTCAATCTGACAGGGTGCTGCTGGCTATGGCTGCCATGGAAGCTTCAGTGAGAGTAGAGTTGGGAGATGAAGTCATGAGCTGACATTGAGCTAGACTGAGGTTGAAAGGAATCAAGAGAGGCTAGACAAGCAATGCCATGCCCAACCTGGCTCTGATACCATGTGAGAAATGCGGGATCTAGAGCATGGCAAAACCGGAAGCTATGGAGGATAAAATGAGAAGTGTGGACTCATGATGGAGAAGACAAGGACACTGTTTGTTACACAAGTGAATTAGGTTCCAAGATTGAGACTTGGACTCATAAACACAATCTTGTGTATGTGGACAATGACATTGACACTTCACTGAAAAGAAAAGAGTACTATCATTGCATTAAGAAAGGAAGCAAGTACAATGCTTTATAGGAAAGTAGGAGACTGCAGTAGGCACCATTGTGCATATGGGATAAGTTAGCATGCATATCCTTGACCCTGGGACTCCATACAAAGAGGCTGTTTGAGTGTGATTGCTGATTCTCAACACCCCTCCTCAATCACAACTAGAAAAGGCACAAAGTGTGTAGAGGCTGTAATGAGAACCACCTGCAAAGTGTGGGCATACCACAGACATGGCAAAACACCAGAGGCTGTCGCAGAAAAAGCTAAGTGTGGGTACATAAACATGGTGGACATCCAGAGGCTGTAACAGGGGCCTCACAAAGCGTACAGGGACTGTAATGCCAAGTTACATAAGGAGTTTACAAAGCTTATGGCAGGAAGCATTAGGGCAAGGAAGTACAAGGCTTTTAAAACAGTCTATCAGAATTATGAGAGTACAAGGACTGATGAGTCTTGTCCTTCCGATCCTGGTGGTCTTCATCTTCATCTTCTTCTTCCTTTGCTCCATTTTCTTCTTCTTCTTTGACTGCGACTAGATAGGCCTTTTGGGATCTCTTTCTTGCGTGGCAGAACTTCTCGGTGTGTCCGGTCCTTTTGCAGAAGTCACAGAAGAGCTGATCCTTCTTGCCTTTGTACCTGTTGCCAACATATAATGCATGCTCATCTCTAGAGGTACTTGGTTCTTCTTTAGTTTTTAGCTTCTTTTCTTCTTCTAACAGTGATGCCTGGATATCAACAAGTTCAGGATTTGGCATGTTGATTAAAGTTGTTGATACATTATTATATTCAGGAGGCAAACTCTTAAGTAGAACACCGATGCAAACATCTTCATCCATTTTAATGTTGATTCCTGCAAGTTGGGTTAGGAGTCCTTCCATGTAATTTAGATGTGTGGCAAGTGATGTGCTGGACTTCATTTCAAGCCTAAAGAACTCAATTAGGAGACCATACTTTGATGATTTAGATTGTGCACCGAACAGGGTGTCAAGTCTTTTCCATGTATCCTGTGAGGTCTCACAGTTATCCACATGATGGATATAACTGTCGTCTAGCTCCAGTTTGATAATGGCCTGTGCTCTGTCATCATTCTTTTGCCAAGTAGTTGCAAGGTCCGCGTCCCGAGGTTTCTTCTCTTTGCCATTTGTGATGGCCCAGAGACCCTTCTTCATCAGGATGAGCTTGATGCGGGTTTGCCAAGTGTGGAATCCGACTCCTTTGAATCGAGCATTTGGAGAGTCTTTGCCCATGTTAGACTTACGGGAACAGCAGCAAATCAACTTCAGACTTATTAGATTTGAGCAACAGAAGAATTGGTTGAGAGACACAAGTGCTAAAAAGCACTAACTGAGTGTCAATGAATACCAAATCTGCAAAAGTCTTTTACTCTTTTAAAATCCAAGTGATCTTTCCCTTCTTGATTTGATGCTGATACCTTCAGATCTGAGTGACAGTACTTTAATGAACTTCAGAGAGTATTGCTTAGTGATTAAAATCACTGTTGATAACTTCAGTGAGAGAAACAGTGAAAAATGTCAGAATTTTGAAGCTTTGGCTATGGTGGAATTAGGGTTTCTGAGACAGGGGCCTGGTTTTTTGCTGATTGCAGGAGCTACAGTGGATCATTTTCAAAAATTTTTATATGCCTAGGAAGGTGACTTCATGGGCTACCAAAGCCCTATCATAATCGTCAAGATTGTGGCCTGTATGAAGCACGCAGACACGTCGAATAGAAGCAGGCGCAGTTCTGACAGGATTCCGCGATTTCCGCAATGCTGGAGCCAGGGCGCAGTAATGCAGTCAATTTTTGTGCCAGGATGAAGCGCCTTGAGCAGAGGAACAACTCCCTAGAAGAAAACGTGGGCTGAAATGGCCTGGTTGAAGAGTTATGGAAGCTCCAAGTAAGGTAGGTCCTGTCTGGCTATGGCAGACACAGAACAGAGATTGAGGATTTTCACAATGCTGAGCTCCAGATGGTCCAATGTCCTGGATTGATGTGATAGAGGGAAGCTTTTGAGTTGGGGAATACTTTTCCAGAAGGAATCTCCAAGAGATTTGACCTGTGGAGTGAGATATAAGCAGCTCAATCTGACAGGGTGCTGCTGGCTATGGCTGCCATGGAAGCTTCAGTGAGAGTAGAGTTGGGAGATGAAGTCATGAGCTGACATTGAGCTAGACTGAGGTTGAAAGGAATCAAGAGAGGCTAGACAAGCAATGCCATGCCCAACCTGGCTCTGATACCATGTGAGAAATGCGGGATCTAGAGCATGGCAAAACCGGAAGCTATGGAGGATAAAATGAGAAGTGTGGACTCATGATGGAGAAGACAAGGACACTGTTTGTTACACAAGTGAATTAGGTTCCAAGATTGAGACTTGGACTCATAAACACAATCTTGTGTATGTGGACAATGACATTGACACTTCACTGAAAAGAAAAGAGTACTATCATTGCATTAAGAAAGGAAGCAAGTACAATGCTTTATAGGAAAGTAGGAGACTGCAGTAGGCACCATTGTGCATATGGGATAAGTTAGCATGCATATCCTTGACCCTGGGACTCCATACAAAGAGGCTGTTTGAGTGTGATTGCTGATTCTCAACACCCCTCCTCAATCACAACTAGAAAAGGCACAAAGTGTGTAGAGGCTGTAATGAGAACCACCTGCAAAGTGTGGGCATACCACAGACATGGCAAAACACCAGAGGCTGTCGCAGAAAAAGCTAAGTGTGGGTACATAAACATGGTGGACATCCAGAGGCTGTAACAGGGGCCTCACAAAGCGTACAGGGACTGTAATGCCAAGTTACATAAGGAGTTTACAAAGCTTATGGCAGGAAGCATTAGGGCAAGGAAGTACAAGGCTTTTAAAACAGTCTATCAGAATTATGAGAGTACAAGGACTGATGAGTCTTGTCCTTCCGATCCTGGTGGTCTTCATCTTCATCTTCTTCTTCCTTTGCTCCATTTTCTTCTTCTTCTTTGACTGCGACTAGATAGGCCTTTTGGGATCTCTTTCTTGCGTGGCAGAACTTCTCGGTGTGTCCGGTCCTTTTGCAGAAGTCACAGAAGAGCTGATCCTTCTTGCCTTTGTACCTGTTGCCAACATATAATGCATGCTCATCTCTAGAGGTACTTGGTTCTTCTTTAGTTTTTAGCTTCTTTTCTTCTTCTAACAGTGATGCCTGGATATCAACAAGTTCAGGATTTGGCATGTTGATTAAAGTTGTTGATACATTATTATATTCAGGAGGCAAACTCTTAAGTAGAACACCGATGCAAACATCTTCATCCATTTTAATGTTGATTCCTGCAAGTTGGGTTAGGAGTCCTTCCATGTAATTTAGATGTGTGGCAAGTGATGTGCTGGACTTCATTTCAAGCCTAAAGAACTCAATTAGGAGACCATACTTTGATGATTTAGATTGTGCACCGAACAGGGTGTCAAGTCTTTTCCATGTATCCTGTGAGGTCTCACAGTTATCCACATGATGGATATAACTGTCGTCTAGCTCCAGTTTGATAATGGCCTGTGCTCTGTCATCATTCTTTTGCCAAGTAGTTGCAAGGTCCGCGTCCCGAGGTTTCTTCTCTTTGCCATTTGTGATGGCCCAGAGACCCTTCTTCATCAGGATGAGCTTGATGCGGGTTTGCCAAGTGTGGAATCCGACTCCTTTGAATCGAGCATTTGGAGAGTCTTTGCCCATGTTAGACTTACGGGAACAGCAGCAAATCAACTTCAGACTTATTAGATTTGAGCAACAGAAGAATTGGTTGAGAGACACAAGTGCTAAAAAGCACTAACTGAGTGTCAATGAATACCAAATCTGCAAAAGTCTTTTACTCTTTTAAAATCCAAGTGATCTTTCCCTTCTTGATTTGATGCTGATACCTTCAGATCTGAGTGACAGTACTTTAATGAACTTCAGAGAGTATTGCTTAGTGATTAAAATCACTGTTGATAACTTCAGTGAGAGAAACAGTGAAAAATGTCAGAATTTTGAAGCTTTGGCTATGGTGGAATTAGGGTTTCTGAGACAGGGGCCTGGTTTTTTGCTGATTGCAGGAGCTACAGTGGATCATTTTCAAAAATTTTTATATGCCTAGGAAGGTGACTTCATGGGCTACCAAAGCCCTATCATAATCGTCAAGATTGTGGCCTGTATGAAGCACGCAGACACGTCGAATAGAAGCAGGCGCAGTTCTGACAGGATTCCGCGATTTCCGCAATGCTGGAGCCAGGGCGCAGTAATGCAGTCAATTTTTGTGCCAGGATGAAGCGCCTTGAGCAGAGGAACAACTCCCTAGAAGAAAACGTGGGCTGAAATGGCCTGGTTGAAGAGTTATGGAAGCTCCAAGTAAGGTAGGTCCTGTCTGGCTATGGCAGACACAGAACAGAGATTGAGGATTTTCACAATGCTGAGCTCCAGATGGTCCAATGTCCTGGATTGATGTGATAGAGGGAAGCTTTTGAGTTGGGGAATACTTTTCCAAAAGGAATCTCCAAGAGATTTGACCTGTGGAGTGAGATATAAGCAGCTCAATCTGACAGGGTGCTGCTGGCTATGGCTGCCATGGAAGCTTCAGTGAGAGTAGAGTTGGGAGATGAAGTCATGAGCTGACATTGAGCTAGACTGAGGTTGAAAGGAATCAAGAGAGGCTAGACAAGCAATGCCATGCCCAACCTGGCTCTGATACCATGTGAGAAATGCGGGATCTAGAGCATGGCAAAACCGGAAGCTATGGAGGATAAAATGAGAAGTGTGGACTCATGATGGAGAAGACAAGGACACTGTTTGTTACACAAGTGAATTAGGTTCCAAGATTGAGACTTGGACTCATAAACACAATCTTGTGTATGTGGACAATGACATTGACACTTCACTGAAAAGAAAAGAGTACTATCATTGCATTAAGAAAGGAAGCAAGTACAATGCTTTATAGGAAAGTAGGAGACTGCAGTAGGCACCATTGTGCATATGGGATAAGTTAGCATGCATATCCTTGACCCTGGGACTCCATACAAAGAGGCTGTTTGAGTGTGATTGCTGATTCTCAACAGTCTAGAGGTACGTGAGAAGAGAGAAATAAAAAATCAGAGCCGAGAACGAGCTGGCAGCAGAAGCCGCCTTTGACGCCCTTGTGGAACTCTTTACAGAAGCCCCAATGGCACATCAAGCCCTTCCTCCTCCTGCTGGAGGTCCACTTCCAAGCCAGATCCATCCTGGAAATATTGATGACAGGCCAGCGAATGTAGTTCCATTGCCAGTTTTTAAGGAAGAGTACAATGAAGACCCCGATCTTCATGTGGCAGAGTTTATGGTAGCATGTGTGGCTAACAATGCCAGAACCCCTGAGCATTGGTTAGCAATATTCCCCGCCACTTTCAAGGGCGCGGCGTTTCAATGGTATGAGAGACAAGCAGCAGGAACTTTTGGCACATGGGATGACCTGAAGTTGGCCTTCCTCACTAAATTCAGGCGTGAAGGTTTTGAAGAGCGAATGCGAGAGGAATTTATGAATTTAAGTCAGTCCTCTGGAGAAAGAGTAGAAGCTTATGTCTCATGAATGGAATCCATCCTGAAGAGATGGACTAACCATAATCTAGATGATGGCATTCAGAAGGGGGTGTTTCTCAGAGGATTACAACCAGAAGTTCGCAAGTTTGTGGAGCTACAAAGACCAGCCACACTGCAAGCTGCAACAGAAGGTGCAAGACTGTACGATGAAGTAGAAGCTAGATTGGCGATGAATCTAGGAAGAGGAGTCTTGCCTCCTCTGATGCCAGGAATGATGTACCCAACAAATGCAGTCCCAAGGACAATCCCTTATCCCTACCAACAGATGCCCTCAGTATCACAGTACAGTGCACCAAATCCACAGTGGCCACAATCAATGCCTCAAATGATGGTTCAACCACAACAACAATGGTCCCAACCAATTTCCTCAATGCCAAATTAGCAGCAATAGTGGAACCCTACCAACTGGAGCCAACAGCCAACAGTTCAAACAGGAGCTCTGAATCAGAATCAGAACAGAGACCCTTCTGCACCAGCCCAACCTGTTTATGCAGTGATTACAGAAACTCCTCAAAACCCTACTGCCAGTACCTCCGGAGGAGAAATCTTGAAGGATTACTTATCCAACTCAGTTGCAAATATAAAAAAGGAGTTGATGGATGTGATTACAGAACAGCTACAGACGCTGAAAGTGAATACCGCTAGCATATCCAACGTTGCAGGAGCAGGAAGAGATGTGATGCGGTCAAATACTTGGTGTGGTAAGTGTCATCAAGCAGGTCATTTAGCCACTGAATGTACACGAAAACCAACCATTCTTGGAGCCTTCTGTTCCTACTGTTTGCGGAAGAACCATACAGAGGATATTTGCTCTCTGAAGGAGATGCATGATAGGAGAAGAAAGGAAGAAGACGCAAGATTCAACTTGCTGGAATCCAAAATGACAACACAGGATATTGGACCCAAGCCTAGAGAGTTTGGTCCTAATTTCGGACCCAGAAGATTTTCATCCCAAAGTTACAGAGGAAGACAGTCTGGCAGTGGTCAGAGATCAGAAGTGGAGTGTTACAGATGCGGAGAAAAGGGACACATTTCACCAAATTGTCCAAATCCTAGAAGGTCAGTGGATTACAAGCCCTTATGCAGTTGTTGTAAAGGAGAAGGCCACACTGCAAAAGACTGTCCAAGCCCAGCCCCAGTGAAAAACAGTGCTACTGATAGTCCGGCCAAGGCCCAAGAGCCTACCTCCAATTTAGTGGAATTGGAAGTTGCTGCCATCACACGTGCAAAGAAGAAGGAACCACCTATCCAGAAAGAAAATAATCCTCCTGCCAGAATAGTAAAGTTCAATCTTCCACCAGAAGAACAGAACAAAACAGAGCCTGACAGTGCCGTACAAAGCACTACAGTGCCACAAAGAGTTACAGAGACAGTTCCAGAGACAGGACCAGAGGTCCAGGAGATAGAAGAGGAGGAGGTGCCACAAGAGGCAGAAGAAGTTCCCATGATTCCTCTGTTGGAAGAAAGAAGGAAAATGAAAATGGGTATTGCCCCATTCCCTAACCGGTTAGAGAAGCCAGTGGATCCTATTAAGGAATACGATCTGGTCAGAGATCTAGATACCTTTAAACCAAACCTCACATTCCGACAATTATTGATGTTGTCTCCCAGTTTCCGAAAAAGGTTCAATAGTATACTAACAAGAAGACGTGGCTTAAGGATTGCTCCCTCAACAGCAACAAAGTCCAATAAAGCTCCAGAGCCTGTCAAAGAAGTGGACGTAGCTAATGCCTTCCTAGATTCGGGTACCCCAGAGACTGGCGTGTGGATTGAAGGCTGCTTCATTGCAAATGCACTGATTGATGGAGGTTCATCAGTGAACATTATGACGGATGTAACAATGAAGGATCTAGGCCTACAAGGTGTGCAACCAACCCAATGGCTCATCAGACTGGCGGATCAGAGCAGAATTAAGCCTTTGGGCATTCTCCCATATGTGAAGACTACAGTAGCTGGAAAAGATTATTGGCTAACCTATCTAGTGGTGAAGCCAAACTCTTATGGTACATCCTACCCTCTGTTACTGGGTAGACCATGGCTTTTTGAAACCAGAGCAAGGATGGATTGGTTCAAAGGAACCTTGACCTTGGGTAGAGGACCCAACAAAGTGGTGCTGAAGCTATATGGTTCTCAAAAAGGACTTGGGTCCACCTCCTTGGAATTATCTTCTGACTCCCCTAATGAGGCTACAGATGGAACATCAGCAGACGAAGATGCTGTCAAACAGATCCTTCCCAAGAAAACAGTGGCACGTTCCTTAACAGTGGATACTGTAAGCCGACTTCCAAAATATGCAAAGCCATTATCAATGGGTGAATACTTCCTGCCTGAACTAGAAACGATTTCTGAAATCACTTCTGACAGTGAGATAGAAGCATGGATGTACTGCTCTCCCTGTTACATGGCCATAGCAGAGCCAGAGACAGAGGCAGAAGATGAAATAAAGAACCTGTTCTTCTCTTACAAAGCTCCTACAGAGACAGAAGCAGAGACAGAGACAGAGACAGAAGCAGAGCCAGAGACAGAGACAGAGACAGAAGAGGATGGAGATGATATGGAAGAAGAAGGTTATGAAAGCGAGACAGAAGAGTCTATCCCACCCGAAGAGGATATATATGAAGAAGAAGTTCCAGAAGCATCAGGAGTAGACGAGCTCATGCTATGGGACAGAATGGTGATGGTACCATTTGGTCTGGTAAATGGATCTTCTCATTTGCAAAATCGTTATAAGAAATGGTTTAAGAAGAACAAGCCATTTTTCAGCAGTGGCTCATGCCGTCCTCACCCATCCTTGCCAAAGAAAGATGATGATGATGCACCGTGCCAACAAGCACCAGTCCTACAGACCCAACAGGCATCAGAGGGTTCCTGTTATGTGACGTTCCTGGATGTGTCATCAGAAGATGAGTCTTCAAGCCAAGAGGTAACTAATCTTGAAACCAAACCCGAAACGGCTCTAATTCCATTTCAACATCTCCAAGAGAAACTTAAGTCTCCACCAAAAGAAGAAGTTGGTTCCAGTGGGACATCAGAAGAGGACATCACTTCCTTGAAGGAGTCGGATCTGTACCCAGAAGCAGTCCGCGGGACCTTCATCCGTGAAGTAGAAGGTGAAAGGCAGTTAACTTTTGTGGATGCAGATGGCACTGAACACCACTTGAAGGTGGGTAGCAGCCTACCAAAAGAGGAGTTGTCAACCTTGTACAACTTGTTGAAAGAAAATTTGGACGTGTTTGTGTGGTCCTACAAAGACCTAAAGGGGATTGATCCCACAATATGTCAGCATCATATTGACTTGGAGCCTAATGCCAAGCCAGTATGACAAAAACGACAGGGGCGAATGAACCCAAATTATTCCAGATTGATGAAAGCAGAGCTGTTAAAGCTTCTGGAAGCCGAGTTCATCTATCCAGTGATAGTGAATGGGTTTCACCCATCGTGGTTGTACCCAAGAAGAATGGCAAGCTTCGTATATGTGTGGATTTCCGCAAGCTCAATTCCAAAATGAAGAAGGATCACTTTCCGATCCCTTTCACAGACCAACTGTTGGACACAGTGGCAGGACATGAGCTTTATTCCCTTCTGGATGGGTTCAGTGGATACAACCAAGTCCAAATCGCAGAAGAAGACCAATCCAAAACAACCTTCACCACAGAATGGGGGACCTACGCTTACCGAGTGATGCCGTTTGGGCTCTGCAATGCCCCTACTACTTTCCAGCAAGTCATGATGGCCACATTCCAAAATCATCTGCATGACTTTATTGAGGTATATTTGGATGACTTCTATGTCTATAGTTTGATCCGTGAATACTGGGGACATTTGGAACAATGCTTTGATCGATGCCGAGAGTATGGGATTTCCCTCAACCCCGACAAATGCATCTTTGGGGTCTCTTCTGGAGTTCTGTTGGGCCACATTGTCTCTGCACAAGGGATATCAACAAACCCTGCAAAGATCGCAGCTCTGACAGCACCCACCAACCTCAAACAATTGAGGGGATTCCTAGGCCATGTGGGTTACTATAGAAGGTTCATAGCTCATTTTGCAACAAAGGCAACCTCCTTGCACAAGCTTCTGAGGAAAGATGCAGAGTTTACTTGGACTGAAGAATGTGACAAAGCCTTCACCACTCTGAAGCAGTGTCTGATTGAGGCACCCATTCTTCAACCTCTTGATTGGACGAAGGAGTTCCATGTACACACTGATGCATCTATTGAGGGCTTAGGCGCAGTCCTATGCCAGAAGGGTTCCTCGAAGTTGGATCAACCCATCTATTATGCAAGCCAAAAAGTCACTAATAGGGAACGGAACTATACAGTGACAAAGCTGGAGTGCTTGGCAATGGTGTTTGCCCTAGAGAAGTTCCGCCTCTACCTCCTATCTACCCACTTTAAATTTTATGTGGATCATGAGGCCCTGTCCTTCCTGATGAACAAAGCAGATGTGAAAGGACGAATGATGAGATGGCTCCTTCTATTCCACGAGTTTGACTTTGAGGTAATTACCAAACCTGGTCGTTCCCATGTTCTAGCTGATCATCTGTCGCGTATCCCACAAACTACAGACGAGGAGCAGGATGATCCAGACCTCCCTGATGCTTCTCTATTTCTGGTAGAAACTGTAACCCCCTGGTATGCAAACATTGCCAATCTGCTGGCAACCCAATAGTACCCTCATGGTATTTCTAGTCGGGAAAGGAAGAAGCTCATGTTAGAATCAGCCCCCTACACCCTGCTAGGCGGTGCACTATACAAGAAAGGCAAAGATGAAGTGCTCAGAAGATGTGTTGCAGGAGATGAGATTGGGATTGTTCTGAAGGCTTGCCATGACAAGCCATGTGGAGGCCACTTTGCAGGAGAAGCTATAGCCAGGAAGGCTCTGCTAACAGGATACTGGTGGCCTACCATCCACAAGGATGCCTATGATTACTGTAAAAGATGTGATGCTTGTCAGAGAATGGGGAAACCCACCAAGACAAGTGCTATGCCACTGCAACCTATTCTTCGCTTGAAGCCGTTCAAGAAGTGGGGCATAGACTTTGTAGGTCCGATCGATCCTCCCACTAGAAGGAAACAGAACCGATACATCCTCGTATATACGGATTATGACACAAAGTGGTGTGATGCTAAAGCCCTAAAGTGAGACGATGGTAATAGCGTGGCCCTGTTCATGTATGAGAATATCATCACCCGTTTTGGCAGTCCCCTAGATTTGGTAAGTGACAGAGGCACTCATTTCATTAATAAAGTCATGGAAGAGTTGACACGGTTGTATAAGATCCGCCATCGCAAGTCCACTCCTTATTACCCTAGAGCCAACGGCCAAATCGAAGTCACAAATTGCATCCTCTGCTCTATTCTGACAAGAATGATAGCTACACATCGTCGTGAATGGGACGATTGACTTACAGAGGCCCTCTGGGCGTATAGAACCTCCCATAAAGCAGCAACATGACAGACACCCTTTCAGCTGGTGTATGGTATAGAAGTTGTTTTCCCTGTTGAATTGGAATTACTCTCTTTGAGAGTGGCTATCAAAGAGCGTTTGGGGGACGATGATTCACTGCAACGCCGTCTCCTGCACCTGGAATGTTTGGACGAAACTCGCAGGATGGCTCTACAGTGCATGGAAGCCACACAAGCTCGACGTAAGGCTTACCATGGTAGCTTCATCAAGCACAAGGAGTTCAAAGAAGGTGATTTGGTCCTAGCCTATGAGTCACGATTTGGCAAGTTTCCTAGCAAGCTCCAACAATGGTGGATGGGCCCATACAAGGTACTTGCCGTCAATCCTAATGGCTCTGTCCAAGTGCAGACCATTGATGCCTCTGATGATCCCTTTTTGATCAATGGATATTGCCTGAAGAAGTACTTTCCTCCTTGGGGATCTTGACAATCACGGTCACCTGATCCTTTCCCTCGTTGGCGCGGCACTGTACTTCTTATGATGCTACTTCTGATAGCCTTTCTTCAACCATTTCTGATGAGGTGGACGCAACCCTCTGTCCCCTCAGCCCCACCTTCCAGCCCTAATCTTTTATCCTATATTTTCCACCAGCGATAGTGGCGAGGTTGGTTCTAATACATGGTCTTTCTACCATTCCATTGCTTAATTCAAAAAAAACAAGAAGAAAAAAAATATACATATCAGTCATGGGAGAAAAGGACTTAGGTCCCTGTCATGCCGACCTATTCTTCGAGAAAAGGTGGAAACACCCTCGGGAATAGGAAAAAAAAAACAAAGAAAAAAAACAAGAAAAAAAAATCTGTTATGGGAGAAAATGAAGTAATTCCTTGTCATAGCAGGCCTCGTTCTAAGAAAAGGTGGCACACACCCTTGGGCGAGAAGCTGGCTGTGGAAAAGGTGGCAACATCCAGCAGTCCAGAAAGTGGATTCATTAATTGATATTCCCAGGATCCAGTTCCGAAGCTGCCTCCCTTGGTACGTTGTGTCATGGGTCTCGCTGCAGAGCGTCTAACTGTCCTCTAGCGGACGACATGTCCTATTCAACACAACGTTCGATTTGATGGCTACCTCCCTGGGTACGCCTCTTCAACAACTGATGACGTGATCTTCATCGACAAACAATTGAGTGATGTGAGCTTTCATCCTAACCGGATGGGGACGTGAGTATGGGTTGCCCTCTGTAACTATCAACAACAAGTGAGACAGAGGGTGGGGCGAGTGACCAGTCTTTTCCCTTCAAATCAAATGAGAGGTGAGTAGTGTGAATGAAGTGTTGCACGCACGGGACATGCCTCTCAATGCACAAAGCACAATTTGTTTCTGTGTACTGCACTATAAGGCTCCCTGGCCTTCCTTCTCGCACCGTATGCCGACACACGGCGGGATGCACAGTTGCACCATCAAATGCGCACAAGGCATACAACCTTTGCACAAGTGATCGTGAGAATTACATCAATGGGTTTCAGGACATGGTTGCCCTCCTGTATCTATCAACAGAGTGTGAGACAAAGGGTGGGCTGAGTGTGACTGGAGTTTCTTCAATCAATTACCGAGAGGTGAGATTGAGGAACGTTACGACACTTGGAGTCAGGTATGTTCCCTGTTTCCCTATGCACCCACGGGGTGGGTCTCTATTGTTATCACAGGACACATCACCCTATTCTGTACACTGCACTGTAAGGCTCCCTTGCCTTCCTCCTTGCACTTCTGCCAGATGGGTTCGACGCACTAATGCACCATCAACTGTGCACCCTGGCATACTTTCCCTCTGCACCATTCCCCTTGTCGATTTCTAAACCTGGGTATGAGATATGGGTTTCAATCCCTATTCCTCGAGTGATATTAGTCATGGGGCGAGTGACAGTTCTTTCATTTCATTTGAGTGACTGTGAGTGGAGTGTAGTATCCCTCATCATCAACAAATTTCCTGCGATCCCTTCAATCAGCTACCTCCCTGGGTGCTGCTGTTGGTCCCTGCCATGAAGGACGAGTGTTGTGAAGATGCCTTGGTACCTCCTGCAAAGCCGACAACAACATAGGAAGTGCCATCGACAATCAACCTTGATCTCAACAACATGGGCCAAGTTTTCTAACCCTACACCTTCTGTTTCTCAGTGACGTTCATGTTTTAAGTATGGGGACGTTAGTGGATGGTCAGTTATGTGGTCCTCGGTCCCTGTTGCGTCTACATTGCATACCCTTCTGCATATGCCTCAACCTGCTAATGCATCTATGCCATGACTTTTTTTTACCTAATGGGGTCCCTTCCCACCCACTCGTTCATTTTTCACCCACCCTTGGGCCTGTTCCCTTGTAGTTTTCCTTTATTTCCTGATTTTGCAGTCCTGCCATGTGAATATACCCTACGTTCACCAAAGTCCCAATCCAACCTTATAGCCCTGTTCCTCCATCTGAACTGACCATTTTTTCTTTTTATCTACCCTTGTTCCGGTGCACGGTTTTTGAGTTATTAATTTTTGAAGCATTTTGCGTAAATTAGCCAGTTTTCCATATGAACGTGCTTTTTTGCTTCGGAACTGTGATCTGACATCATAGCCCTGACAATCAATTTTTCCCTGACATTTTTCATTTTTACTTCGAGTCATTCCGATGCACGGTTTGTCCAATATTAATTTTTCGATTTTTAAGACTTTTTCGTGCATCTTTTTGACATTTTTCCATGTGAACCTGCCTTGTTTGCATCGGAATTCCAATTTGATCTGACATCCATGTCCCCCGTGCCTTCCCCTACCTTTATTCTTTTTCCTCCACCCTCTTTCGACTTCTGGATTTTTAATTATTAATTTTTCAATGAGTTTTCAGGCGTATTTTTGGAGTTTTTCGCATGTGAACCCCTCCTACTTCTGCTGGAACTCTGTTTTGCCATGACAACCCTGTGCCACCCCTTCCTGCGGACATTTTTCTATTTTATTGCATGTCCTTCCGGTGACCGGTTCGTCCAATATTAATTTTCGATCCCATTTTTGGGTTTGTTTTTTGGGTTTTTCCCACGTGAACGTGTCTTATCTCAGTCGGAACTATGCTTTGATGTGATAGGATTGTCGGGCATATCTTTCTGCACATTTTTCCTTTTTCCTGTACCTCGGTCCGATGCACGGATCTTCCGATATTAATTTTTAATTGCGTTTTTGGACCCATTTTTTGTGTTTTTTGCACGTGAACGCCCTGTCTTTCTCCCGGCCCCTCCGTGCGTATTTTCCCTGTCTTCCCCCTGCCGTCCTGCCCACTTTTTGTTTTTACACCATTTCGTTTTGACAATCGGATTGGGAGTTATTAATTTTTCTTTATTTTTATGTGTTTTCACGCGCCCCGTCCCTCACGTGAACGTGCCCGTTTTCGATTTTACGCGTCTTAATGCACCCCGGTCGCATCCGCGTGCCTCATCCCCGCATTCGGGCACCCTTTCAATCCCGTCACGGCAAATTTTTTTTACCCCCGCCCCACGCACGCGCGTGGGATGGAGGGGTACGCCTCCTTTTTGGGCCCTCCCCCCACCCCACCCCTTGGGCACCCCCCCCTATGACCTACCCACTAACCCTACCCCTAACCCTATCCCCTAACCCTAACCACTAACCCTCCCACTAACTCTAACCCGCCCACTCCCCCTCACCCTTCCCCCTACCCCGTCCCTCCCCACCATAACCGCTCCTTTCCCACCTCCCTTTCCCCTCCTCTGCGTCCTCCTCTCCCACCTACCCTCATCCCCTCCTCCTCTGCTCCTCTCCTCTTCCCCTCCTTCCCCTCCACCTTCTCCCTCTCTCTTGCCTGCCTGTGCAGCGCCCTCGTCAGGCGCCAGCCTCCAGGCGGGCTGCCTCACCTTCGACGCCCCTCGTCCTCCTCTGCAATGCCCCGCAGACGTCTGCCTCGTCCTCGCCGCCCGTGCCTGCCGTCAGCCGTCACCTCCAAGTCGCCCGCCGCAGTGCCTCGTCCTCTGGCCGTCCGACGCCGCCAACCTCTAGGTCGCCCGCCGCAGTGCCCCCCCTCTGCCTTGTCCTCGACGCCCTCTGCCAGTCGCATCCGCCACCCTGGACGCCATTGATCTCGCCCTCCAGCCGCCGCCCTGCACGTACCCGTTGACCTCCTCCTGTCTTCCCACCTCCTCCACATGCCCCAGCTCATCCACACACCTTCCCTCCCCCCCCGCCCACCCACCCCCAACCTAGCCCCCATTCCCCCCCAGCAAACCCACCACCCCCACCCCCAACCTAACCCCCCTTCCCCCCACCTTTGCATAAACCCACCAGTCCTACTCCCTCTAAGCCCCTCTTCCCCCCTTCCCCCACTGCATCCCAAAACCCCACAACCCCCATCTCAGCCCCCCTTCCCACCATCACATTAAACCCACCCACCCACCCACACCCACCTAAGCCCCCCTTCCCCCCAATCACACATTCCCAACTCCTCCCCCCACCTAAGCCCCCCTCCCCCCCCACAGGCACACCCGCAGACAGCCCCCCCTCCTAGCCCGTGTTCCCCTGCAGATAACCCACCCACGAACTGTTCACACCAGCCGACCCTCCCCCCCTCCATATGCCCCTGTCACACCCGCTGAAATCGCCAACTCCAGCAGCAACCTACAACTCCCATTTTCCGTCCATTCTCCCCCCCAAAGGGCGTGTACGTATGTGGCTGATCGTGATTGATCGTGCGCGGGTGCGGGACTTTGTTCGTCCGTTGCTGCCACTATCTGTAAGGATGCACTTTATTTCCACCAAGCTTCTGCCTTGCACTAGTAACAAGGGCCTCTCGAGAATCTATCCGGAGTCATGTTGATCATTTGAGTAGGATCCGGAGGCAAGGATTTTACAGCCAGAGTCCCTCTTGACATCTAAGCGTCCTCCTACGTTCAAAACCAACCCACAGAGAGACCTTTTGTGGCGGGTTCGGTCCACGTTCCAGTCACAGCTACTTAGAACCCCCTTGGCTAGGGTTGGTAGCCAACTGGGGGTGGTTTGGCACTCCCTCCAAAAGTTCAACCTGATTCATTATGCTCATTTATGAGTTTAGGGCTTACACAATATATTTTTTAATAATAGAAGCAGTGTTTGTTGAGATGACAAGCTCAACACATGCGAACATTAATGATGGACCGCCTGGTTAGATGGGTCCACACGTCTACACTTAGCATGTCGGTGGTCATTATGACTCTCACATGGCCACTGTCTCATTACTTATTATATTTAGGTTGTTACACCTATTTACAGGTGGTATAGTTATAGCACCAATCAACTAGTGTAGTCGGTTATGCATTGTTTGACTTAGTAGGCCACTTTCCTTTATGTTGTATCTTATCTATACTTTGTGTACATTGAAAAGTGTGTGGAAGAAGAAGTAGAAACCAGCAAGAAAACGTTTTGGCCTCCTTCTCTCTTATTGTCTCTTGAGTGAGCTTCTCCTTGTGCGTTCTGTGTGTGTTCGATACAGCATCTCGAGCAAGTCTCCCCACCACACAATTCTTGACATGGTATCAGAGCCGCGCCACTGAGAGAGGCTGATTTCGAAGGTTGAAGTGAAGGAGAAGAAGCAAGGTTCGAGCAAGCAAGCCACGGGTAAGAAGCTCTCTCATTCTTCCACTCTTTCTCTTGGACAGTGCCTGTGGAGGCACCAGAAGCAGGATTGAGCAAAAAATCTCAGATTGTAGGAAGATTTAGTGTGTGCGAAGAGCGTTGTCTATTCTATAGATTGGCCCTTCAGGGCTGTCCCACAGTTATTTTGGGCATCTGAGGCCGTTTCAGGCCCCGTTTTAGAGCCGCAAGGATGCAGACAACAGTTTCAGGGTACATTGTGACTTCGACTGTATTGACCGAAAGTGGGTGCACATGTTATAGATTTCAGATCTGTAAGTTCAAAGGTGTTTACTAGTGAATAAACACAAGGTTTATCTGCAAACTGGTTGCAGATTGCATGTATTGTTGAGCAGATAGTGAAAAAGGATGTTTGGTGTATTGTTGTGCACTACAAGTCGAGGGTTGTCGAAGATTTGCTTGCTGTTTGATATTAGTTTTGTGATAATGGCAGAGAACAGTGGAAACCCCATCATTGAGAAGCTCGATAAGAACAACTACCCTTCATGGAAGTTCCATGGCTAGCATTTGGTCATCCGATCATTAGGGTGAGGACCCTAGATCATTCTTGCATGGGCGTTTAACTAACCCTAACATTCCGTGACTGTGGGTTGGATCTTTGGGATCAAAAGTCTTGAATCGGCATCCCAAGTGCGATACTAGGCAGAATTTTGAATGTAACTTAATCCTACCTAGAACTTTGAGGTGATCGTCATATGCAATCTAATCATACCTTTATGATTTTCATGTGAGCAAGTCAACTATACACGAATTACTTAGTTGATTTAACTAACCCATGATTAAAGACGATCATCCCTTTTAAAGATGCAAATACTTCCTTCTAAATTGCAAGTACTTTTCCCTAAAAGATGCAAGGAACTACCATATGTATGTGATGTATCATTTCATGCAAACTTGCGATTTTGAGACTATAAACATTTTCCTTCAATGCAACTATAAGATTTACAATGATCATTTCTTTCCCTCGCTCTAAACTATAATGATGCAATGGAATCAAAGCTTTAATATTTTCAATGAAGATGCATTCAAACTTTGATAGAAGGACTCCATGCATGAGCGAATACCATGAGTCCAACATTAAATTAATCCTTCCTTTAGTACTTAACCCGACCTAAAATGCAACCATCTTCGCATGCAATTCGCAACGTTCGTAATTTCTTTCCATGCATTGCGATGATTTGGACATCATTCAATGGGCATCTAAGATTATCCTCTATATGAACCACGTCCATGAATTTATTTCATAAGTGCATCATGCGACATAAGCTCTATCCTTCTTAGCATGATATCATCTTCTAAGTTATGCATTATACATTCAAGAAGATTGCAACTCGACCATGGAAGTGCAAACAATTTCAAATATTCGACATGCACTAAACTTTGTAAATCGAATGAATAAATGCATTTATAACTTCCCTACGAAAAATTAAACATGCCTAATGCATCCTTTCATGCGAAATTAATTTTTAAGAACCTAGGCACTGAGGTTTGGGGTGTTGTCCACATGTGTACCCGGGGTGGAAGGTCCCGCATGTGTGCCTCTCGCCATTTTCTTGGGAGCCATTGACGAATCAAATCCCGGTTCAGCAACTTCCTCTTAGGTCTCTTACGCGTTACGAAGCTCTTTCTGGCCGGGGTTCTCTTCTTCTGCACAGGAATGGGCCTTACAGTCGCGGTTTTTGAAAATCTTGAGAGCACGGGTGAATAAGGCTTAAGGAGGCCTTTAATGGAAGCTTCCAAAGAAGCTTCCAAGCTTCTTTGGTAGGAATTTACGTGGAGAGAGAAATTAATAATGGAGAGGATGATGAGGATGATGACGAAGGAGATGAAGAGGATGATGATTATGATGATGATGGCGATGATGGCAGGGGTGTGACAACAATGGCCTAGCGGCAGCAGCCTGCGGCAACAATATGGCGGCACCAGTCCTCTGGCGGGCAGCACGGCACAATCTGATCTCCCTCCTCCCTTCAAACTTCAAGGGGGTCATATAGAATAAGGGGGGGGGGGGGGGGGGGGGGGGGGAAGATAGCCACACACGTGGCTAGCTACATGCCTCCTGCCTCCCCCATGCTCTCCACCACTCAAGATCCTCTCACACTCCCTCCATATTCCCTCTTCCCACCATGCATCGGCTAAGGGGGAGGGGGTTATTAAAAAATATGCCAAAATTTAACCATTATCCCCCTTTTTTTCCCATGAAGGGTGTTCTCGCGTGGGCTTGCGGTCTTCAAGCCACGGCTCTTGTGCTCCATGCGGGCTAGAATTCATTGATGCATGTGGAGTAAGCACTTAGCCAAGGGTCTTTTGTCGCGGGGAGATTATTTTAAAATGCTTTTTGCGCAGGGTGTGCAAGGTCTAGGGCCGATTAATATTTCATTGCAAAAATATTACATTCTCTCCCCCTTAGAGGAATCGAGATGTCCTCATCTCGAGAAGAATTGGGTGTATTGTTGGTTGAGAGTACTTTCATCCATCCAAGTGACATCCTCTTCGGGATAATCTTTCCACTAGACCAGGTATTCTCTCAAGGTTCTGGATCTCAAATGCCTCTCCCTAACATCTAAGATCCTGTCAGGCTGTAGCTCAAGGACTGCTTGGCTAGGCATTACAACTTGTTGATCATCAAGCACGTGACTAGGGTTAGGCACATACTTTTTCAGTAGGCTGATATGGAATACATTATGAACTTTTAGGTTTTTGGGGAGTTGTAATGTATAAGCATTAGGCCCTAGGCACTTGAGGATCTTGTAGGGTCCACAATACCTTGGACTTAGCTTTTTGCATTCACCCAAGGATAGGGAACTCTTCTTTGGACGTACGCGAATGAAGACCATATCACCTTCAGCGAAGGATTTGTCTTGCCGTTTCAAGTCCACGTAAGCCTTTTGTCTATCCTTGGCGGCTTGGATGTCATGTCTTATTGACTTGATTTGGTCATCCATGTCTTCCAACATCTATTTTGAAGCTTCAACCCTCAAGGTTGGATTCAAAAAGCTTAAAGGATTACGATAATCGTGCCCATACAATGCTTGAAAATGGGTCATATGAATGCTTTGTTGGTAAGAATCATTGTAGGCAAACTCAACCAGTGGCAAATATTGAATCCACTTTTTGGGTTCGTGACAACAATGTGCCCTAAGCATGTCTTCAATAACTTGGTTGACTCGTTCTGTTTGTCCATCAGTTTGGGGATGATAAGCTGTACTGAAACAGAGTTGAGTCCCAATGGCCTCGAAGATAGCCCTCCAGAAGTGTGATGTGAAGAGAGAGTCACAATCACTAATGATTATTCTGGGTAACCCATGTAGTTTGAATATTTCCTTGATGAATAACCTTGCAATGTCTGAGGCTTTATAGTTTGTCTTAACGGGAATAAGATGTGCAACCTTGGTGAGCATATCCACCACGACCATAATGGAGTTGTATCCTCCCTGAACTTGGGGCAGGCCAACAACAAAATCCATACTAATGAATTCCCATTTCATTTGGGGAATGTCAAGTGGTTGTAATTTTCGTGGCATTTTGACATGTTTGGCCTTAATGCGTTGACAAGATAAACATTTAGTGACATATTTGAGAATGTCACCTTTGAGCCTCTCCCAATAATAGCTCTTTCCGACGGCATTGAGGGTCTTGGCATAGCTAGGATGTCCTGAGAAAGGGGAGTTATGGGCTTCCCAAAGTATCGTCTGCTTGAGTGACTGGCTTGCCGGTATACATAATCTCGTTCTATAGTAGACAAGTCCATTATTGATAGAGAATTCTTGATATTTTACCTGTAGCTTCGGGTCCTAATCCTTGATGGGGATCTCCCTTAGCAATTTCTGATAGGTTGGATCATAGCATGCCTCTTCTCTAGCTAGCTCAAGAATTGGGTTGTTTGGCATGGATACCTTTGTGGCTAGAGATCTTGCTGTTGATGGATCTTGCAAAATCACAGAATTTAGAAATGCCTTGCAACTGAGTGCATCGACAACTACATTTTCCTTTCCAGGCCGGTAGTTGATTTCAAAATCATATTCTTCCAGCACTTCAATCCATCGACGTTGCCTCATATTGAGCTCATTCTGGGTAAAAATCCATTTAAGACTTTTATGATCCGTCACTATAGGATGACCTTCTTGCATAAGCACACATCCTAAGGCAAGTGTGCTAGCATCAGTTATCACTTAAAACTCCTTACTAAGATCCAGAAGTTTCAGGATGGGTGCTGATACCAAGCTTTGCTTTAGTTTGTCAAAGATGGATTGTTCAGCAGGTGACCATACAATTGATACTTGCTTCTTCAGTAGATCGGTCAGAGGTGTTGCAATCAAGGCATAGTTTTTGATAAAGACCCTGTACCATCCTATCAATCCAAGAAAACTACGTATTTCTTTGACAGTTGTTGGTGTTGGCCATTCCAGAATGTCTCTGACCTTAGCTGGATCTACTGAAATTCCTTTCGTTAATACAATGAATCCCAGATATTCAATCTGTCGCTTGAAAAATGCACACTTCTTCTTTTTGGCATAAAGCTTATGTGCCCTCATTGTTTCAAGAACAATGCATTAGCCTAGGGTATCGTCAAAGAAGACGAGTACGAAGTCATCAAGATAGGGCCTAAAGATATCCTACATTAGCCTATTGAAGGTAGCAGGTGCATTTGTCAGCCCGAATGACATGACTAGGAATTCAAAGTGTCCATATCTTGTGCTGAATGCCGTCTTTGGGATATCTTCTTCCTTGATCCTTATCTGATAATATCCAGACCTGAGATCAATCTTGGAGAAGATCTTCGCACCTTGAAGACGGTCAAGAAGTTCATCTATTCTGGGAATAGGATACTTGTTCTTAATGGTTGATTGATTTAACCCTCTGTAGTCAATGCATAGCCGAAGCGTTCCATCTTTCTTCTTTTAGAACAACACTGGAGCTCCCTATGGTGAACTACTAGGACGGATGTAGCCTTGTTCTAGTAGTTGCTTGAATTGCTCCTTCAGCTCAATCGCTTCCGGGATGGACATTCTATATGGCCTCTTTGCGATTGGTGCATCTCCTGGCGCTAGCTTGATTTCATGATCAACTTCCCTTTGAGGAGGAAGTTCTGTAAGCTCTTTAGGAAATACGTCTACATATTCCTTTAACCATGAGGGTTCTTCTCTAGACTCTTGATTCTAATCTAGCTTATTAAGCTTAATCAAATAGATAGGTAGCCCCTTTCTAACTCCCTTTATTATCTAAGATGCTTTGGCCAGTTGAATTTTTGGCATACCAACCTCTCCTTGAGTTGTGACCAGTTCTCTTTCAGAATTTCGAAAGGAGACTTGGCCCTTTCCACATTGAATGTGGGCATCATTAGGTTTAAGCCAATCCATTCCGAGTAAACATTCGTGGACACCTAGGTTCATAACCTTGAATCTGACCGAAGTCGGTGACTTATCACCCAGTAGGAATTTCACCTTAGCAGTTTGCCTGGTACAAGTGACCTCATGACCATTCACAAATTCCACAAGTAAGATAGGTGCATCATTTGTGGCTATTCCTAATCTTTTTGCACAAACTGGTGAAATGAAGGAATGCATACTGCCACAATCAATCAAGGTTTTGAAGCTTTTACCTTGATAATCCGATGGGGTTTGAATCACCGAGAATTGGCGATTCGGGCCTTTCTTGTGAAGAGTGGCATGAACTGTTGCCCTCTCAATGTCTGCTTCCATAGATGGGTCTTCTTCATCACACAGCTCCTTTTTGACAACACTGGAGGTTCTCCCTCTGGCCCTAACAATGCCTCCTTGGCCATGGATGGGAATGGTCCTTGATGTTGTCCTCTGCTAAGCTTGGGACACTGCTTTTTAAAGTGATCGGGCTCATTGCAATTGAAGCAATGGAGATTGCGGCCATTACCTTGGGTAGGAACGAAATTATTTACAGTGTTGGTCCTGGCTTTCTTCCTTTGTGCCTGATTTTGGCCCAGCGCTCTCTTAGCTTGAGACCTATACCCTCCCTTGTTCTGATCCTTGTAAGACCAAGTCTTGTTATTTCTTGGCATGGTCTGCACCTCTTGTATTATGGGTGCAGCTCGAATGAGCGCATCTTGTAGATCTGTTGGGCACATTGATTCCAGGCGGGTGTTTATAAGTGGGTTTAATCCAGCACAAAACTTTGACACCTGTTGTGTCATGTCCATTTGTGGCGTGTACTTCAAAAGAGAGATGAACTTTGAATAGTAAGCATCAAGAGATAGTCCAAGTTGCTTCAGTTTGTAGAATCCGTTCATCTTCTGTGTGCGGTAGGCAGGTGGTAGATATCTCCCTCGCATAGCTCTTTTAAGCTTCTCCCAAATAACGGACCCTTCCGAGATCCCTTGGTCTCTGTACCATTACTTCCACCAAAGTCTTGCTTCGCCAATAAGCTTCAGTTTGGCGAGCATAGGCTGGTTAGTAGGTGCAGTACCTACTGCTTCGAAATAATCCTCCATGGATTCGATCCAGATCTCAGCATCAGTTTGGATGGTCCTTCCCTTACCATCGAATTCTAGTGGCTTGATTTGTTTTAGAAGAAACTTCTTCTCTTGAATTACAACCGTACTTGGTGTAGGGGTCAGACTAGGAATCTGCACTTGAGGTTGTGCCTGGGCATTAAGATTCTTTACATTAAAAACTTGCTAAACAATTCTTACATTACATTACATGCCCAAATCAGCTTTTAGCCAAGTGACCTAATCACTTAACTTCTTTACCAACACTCAGAGCCCTGACAGACAGTAATAAAAATCTTATTCATTCATGTGGGCATAGCCCTTTCTGAGTACAATTATTTTTGGGAAGATGGAACAAGCTGATTGGCACATCAATTTGGGGAGAATAAGATTGTATTACATTCAACTCAGGAACTGAGTAATAATATGGATTGGGGTCATGGATTTTCATGAATCGATAGGTCATAGGAAGCTTGGGGTATCCTTTCCTTTGATACCCATTCTTCTCATAATGTCCCAACACCTTGATTCTTTCGGCACGGATTATTCGAGTCACCTCCTCGTACACATACTTGTTCTGCTTAAGCTTTCGACCATCGACATGTAGGGTTGCATTTGCGTGAGCCTCAACAGAGATGAACAACTTCACGATCTTTAAGTCCTCCATCCACTTGATTCTCTTCAAGTTGGTCCGAAGGTATGCAAGTCGGTGGGCAGCTATGTAATTAATTCTTGAATCACCCGTCCATCTCCGTTCCACGTACAGGGGTGAAGGATTGTAGATACAGTCTAGGATATTCATCATACCTAGCCTTCATCAGTAATCCGAGGCATGCATCGCAATCATAAACATAACCTGGAACACCAAGAATTTGTTCCATGCTTCGCGACTCTGCAGGCCAGCATCGATAAGTAAGTAAGGGAATGTTCTTAACAGCAACATTGCTCCACTTTCCTTCATTAAGTTTTCTTGTAAGTATTAGATCCACGTTGGTTCGCTCTGATACCAACTGTAATGTGTCCCCCTGTCCACTAGTAGGACACGTCTTAGCAGCCCATCGGAAAGAGAGCCCAAAAAGCACCGCTTGGCACTCCCACGGAATGTCACGGGGTTTGCGATCTAGGTCTTCCCGAGTCTACCACGAAGCGGAAGCATTCCGACCATTTCCACTTAGGATCGACCTGAATCAGGGTTTTTCTAATAGTCAAGTTTCTAGAAAATAGCTAGCGTCGAGCCCAGACAAACTACTTTACGTAGAAACATCAGGGTCGAAGCGGATTTATACTGCACTTGGTTCAAGGAGAATGGGAAATGAGAGGGATGCGAAGCTCAACCTCTCTGCCCGTAAGGCATAGTCCCATTCCGTTCCCCTAAAACAGTATAAATCGGGACTCTAGCTTTCTAGATTATAAGTCATCTTTCCCTTACTGTCAATTCCTTTGAGAAAAGTTCCCGGCCAACTGGGACCACCCTTTCATAGGATAGACCCATGGTCACATCCACCGTACTTTTCTTAAGTTGCTTTAGTTATCTAATTACCTACCACATTTAGTTTGACAAGAAAAAATAGATTCCTTAATTATCCAATTAATCACTAGTTCCTTCATGTAACTTAGGCACTGACATAGAAAAACAATGTCAAGCAAGTTCCTTTTCAACTTTTGATCTTTATTTATCAGTCTTTGGAATACATCATATAATCCAGCCCGAAGGCTATTCCATAATCCGCCCAAAGGCTATTCCATAATCTGTCCAAAGGCAATTCCAGCAATCCTCAGGGATCGTTATTCCAAGTTTCTGCCCGTAGACTAGTATGCGGGCCTCGAGATCCAATCTCGAGTCATGCCGGCCTCTTGTGCAGGGTCTGGAGGCAAGGGATTTATGACCAGAGCCCTCCTTGGCACCCAAGTGTCCTCTTGCTCCAACTAGCACCCACGGAGAGACTTCTCGCGGCGGGTTCGGTCCACGTACCTGGCGCGGCTAACAACCCCCTTGACTAGGGTTAGGCAGACAATCGGGGGTAACTGATATTGCCTCTCCCTCCAGGATTTCAACCTGAAGCATTAGTTCCTTGAGCAAAGAAGTACAAACAGTGCTCCTAAGTGTACAATCAAGAACGTTCCAGTGGTCGTTTGTATGGCCAACTGCTAAGGTGTGAATCCTTTTCTCCGAATACATCCAGCATTTGATCTGCGATCAATTGCGACTTGGCAAGATCCCAAGGGTTTCGTAAGCTAAGTTGCTTGTTTGCCCTTTTATCCTTGGGTGAGGGTTTATACCCAGTTAACCCAAATTGTTTGCACCTTACGTTTCCTTAAATTAAAGACAATAAATCATGGGCAACCTCGTCGCCCTAACTTGATTGGTCAATTGCTTGCTAGGCAATTCATAATTACCCTAACTTGGAAAATCAGTCTCAAAGAAGGGTGATGTAGCAGGATGTCTACTCATCCTCTAGAAAATTAGACTTGTACTTAGAACTCGCCAACCTTGTTCTAGGGAGTGGCAATACTATTTTGTGATTTAAACACAAAACCCTGCGACGTTGCAACTTGTTGCATAGGTGTCGCACCTATCTTGTGGGATTATTTCTCCCATCACACGATATTTTTTGGTCAAGAATACCTTTGGTCAAGATGTAGGTTTTGGGAGTCCTCTTTACCCAATCCAACCCTAACCCTACTAGGCTGATAATGTCTTGGCCCTAGGGTCCCTAATTTCCTTGTGGAAATCTAGCATTTGGTCATCCGATCATTAGGGTGAGGATCCTAGATCGTTCTTGCATGGGTGTTTAGCTAACCCTAACATTCCGTGAATGTGGGTAGGATCTTTGGGATCAAAAATCTTGAATCGGCATCCCAAGTGCGATACTAGGAAGAATTTTGAATGTAACTTAATCCTACCTAGCACTTTGAGGTGATCGTCATATGAAATCTAATCGTACCTTTATGATTTTCATGTGAGCAAGTCAATTATATGCGAATTACTTAGTTGATTTAACTAACCCATGATTAGAGACGATCATCCCTTTTAAAGATGCATATACTTCCTTCTAAATTGCAAGTATGTTTCCCTAAAAGAAGCAAGGAACTGCCAGATGTATGCGATGTATCATTTCATGCAAACTTGCGATTTTGAGACTATAAACCTTTTCCTTCAATGCAACTATAAGGTTTACAATGATCATTTCTTTCCCTCGCCCTAAACTATAATGATGCAACGGAATCAAAGCTTTAATATTTTCAATGAAGATGCATTCAAACTTTGATAGAAGGAATCCATGCATGAGCGAATACCATGAGTCCAACATTAAATTAATCCTTCCTTTAGTGCTTAACCCGACCTAAAATGCAACCATCTTCACTTGCAATTCGCAAGGTTCGTAATTCGTTTCCATGCATTGCAATGATTTGGACATCATTCAATGGGCGTCTAAGATTATCCTCTATATTAACCATGACCATGAATTTACTTCATAGTGCATCATGTGACATAAGCTCTATCCTTCTTAGCACGATATCATCTTCTAAGTTATGCATTGCAACTTGACTATGGAAATGCAAACAATTTTAAATATTCGACATGCACTAAACTTTGTAAATCGAATGAATAAATGCATTTATAACTTCCCTACAAAAAATTAAACATGCCTAATGCATCCTTTCATGTGAAATTAATTTTTAAGAACCTGGGCATTGAGGTTCGGGGTGTTGTCCACACATGTACTCAGGGTGGAAGCTCTCGCATGTGCGCCTCTTGCCATTTTCTTGGGAGCCATTGACGAATCCCAGTTCAGCAACTTCCTCTTGGGTCTCTTAAGCATTACAAAGCTCTTTCTGGCCGGGGTTCTCTTCTTCTGTGCAGGAATGGGCCTTACAGTCGCGGTTTTTGAAAAACCCGAGAGCACAGGTGAATAAGGCTTAAGGAGGCCTTTAATGGAAGCTTCCAAAGAAGCTTCGAAGCTTCATTGGCAGGAATTTACATGAAGAGAGAAAGTAATAATGGAGAGGATGATGAGGATGACAACGAAGGAGATGAAGAGGATGATGATTATGATGGAGATGGAGATGATGGCAGCGGTGCGGCAGCAGCGGCCTTGTGGCAGCAGCCTACGGTGGCAATATGGCGGCGGAAGTCCTCTGGCGGGCAACACGGCACAGTCCAATCTCCCTCCTCCCTTCAAGCTTTAGGGGGGGGTCATATAGAATAAGGGGGGGGTGGGGGGGTGGGGGGGGGGGGGGGGGGGGGGATAGCCACACACATGGCTAGCTACATGCCTCCTCCCTCCCCCATGCTCTCCACCACTCAAGGTCCTCTCACACTCCCTCCATATTCCCTCTTCCTGCCATGCATCGGCTGAGGGGGAGGGGGTTATTAAAAAAATTTGCCAAAATTTAACCATTATCCCCCTTTTTTTCCTATGAAGGTTGTTCTCGCATGGGATTGCGGTCTTCAAGCCATGGCTCTTGTGCTCCATGCGGGCTAGAGTTCGTTGATGCACGCGGAGTAAGCACTTAGCCAAGGGTCTTTTATCACGGGGAAATTATTTTAAACTACTTTTTGCGCGGGGTGTGCAGGGTCTAGGGCCGATTAATATTTCATTGCGGAAATATTACACCCTCTCTCTCGTAGCCACTTGGGATCTCCTTGTGCATCTCTAATTGCTCCCCATGACTCATATTTATAGCTAAACAAGAGAAGAAGGGTTGTGGCTGAGAAGAAGAGCTCTTTATAGAGGGGATCTTGGAAAAATTAGCAATCTGATGTTCAAATCACGATTCTAATAGTTTCCTTGGCTCCAAAAGCAGGGTGAAGCCCCAAGACACTTGATTAGAAATCTTCCAAATCACTACTTCTTTTCTCTGTTTGAAGTGATGTTTATTGCCTGTAAATTGTGATCCTGGTGCACGTGATTTCGCCAATCCTTCTTTTTTTTTATTAAATCTCCAAAACAAGCTGAAAAAACCACTTGCTTTTTTTACATGACATCCTGTTCGAGAAATCTCCATAGCTTTTTAGGACATTTACAATAAGTAATATCTAAAATACGCTAGTTTTGCCCAAAAATCTAACATTTTTGGACTATCCATACTATACACATTAACACTGGTGATTAATATGGCTCGTAACTCTTGTTCACGTTGTAACTTCTATGAAAGGTGGCTATAGTAACCTTACTAACTTATTAATTGACTAACTAACTTGCAAACTAACCAACTAATTTTTAATTATGTGGAATTATTACACCTTGGTGTTTGGTTACCTTGTTGTTAAGTGTGCATGACTAATGATAATATCAAGAAGGATGACCTCCCAAAAAAATTTTCCCCCTTGAACAATTGATCCCCACATGTAGCCAATGGTGGCAATGAAGCCTTTGTAGCCTCATTGCAAAATATGCAAGGTTTATTCCTTAGTTGTAAGCTATAGGAAAATAGCATTATGTTATCAAGTCCCATTCATTAGTGATGGTGTGGTTTGGATGTTGATTAGTCTCATAGGCCTATTGATACAATTGCTAACCTAATATTTACAAGTGGTGTCCTACCACTCAAAAGGTGGTCTCCTACCACTCAAAAGTGGTGCCCAAACTTGCAACTAGGACCCTATCACTTGTAAGTGGTATGGTACAAGTCCTAAGTGTTCCCATTGAACTTGTAAACCAGAGTGCTACAACTTTTTTTATAGTGAGCTACCATTTCTAAGTCATTTGGTTTGCCTTGAAAACAAGTGTTCTCCTACCACTTAAAAGCATTGCATATAACTTTCAAGTTCTCTACTACTACAACTTACAAAAGTTCCATCGTCATTTCAAGTTCTCTACTACCCAAACAAAATCTTTTCTACCACTTATAAAAGTTCTCTCCTACCACCCATGAAAGATTTGCTACCACTTATACACAATGTACCACAATTTGAAAGTGGTCACCTATTATAAATGAATCACTACCGCTTTTCATAGCGCACCACCATTCCCTAGTGGTTTACCTCCTTCTATCTGATTCTCTACCACTTATTTATGCCCACTTGTTTGTGGAAGTAAATCCCTTATTATGGCCACCACTTTTACTTTTTGTCTAACTATGGACAAAGCAACCACAATGGGTAACTCACAAGTTAAATGTGGTGAATTAACACTTTCAAGTGATGATTACCATATCCAAGTGGTGGCAAACCACTTACAAGTGGTTTCTTTTCACTTATGTGTGGCTTCCATCACTTGAAAATGGGGCTTTTCACTTATGAGTGGTTTCCACCACTTGTATATGATAAATCCACATTATTCTAGTGATTGATCATTCATCTCTTCTTGTCAATTGGTTTGTCACCACTTCAAAGTAGTAACAATCACTCAAAATTGCTTGCTTTCTGTTAAGAAGTGGGTTTCCACCACTTTCAATTGCTTGGTTATTATTCTATTGATTAGTCACCTCTTCCCATTGATTGATGAGCACTTTCATATGTTTAAATTACTACGTCAAAAGAAACATGCACTCTTTACTAAGACTCGATATTTGAACACGATTGTGAAGTGGTCATTATGTCATTTAGCTCTCAAGGCTCACAAATCACTATTTTTGAATATCACCCTCTACCATTTCTTGACCTTTTGGAAGTATCCCCCACCTCTTTGTGTTATCAATGTCACTTTCAAGTATTGTGATTTAGCTTTTGATGTTCCCACATCACTCCGTTCTGGTGTTGAACCACTAGTTGGATAGTGGTATTCCAAAACAATTTAGTGGTTCCTCCTTACTTTTATATTGTGTTACTTTATAGGTAAAACATTTCTAATGTGCTGCTTCTTAGAGATAGCAACTTCTTTTGGTTGGTGATTTAGAACTAACTATCGCTATTTTTATTACTAATAGTACTATACTTGTGTATTGCAAGTTGAACTCTCTATAGATATCTAGATTTCTTAGTGTTGTTTTGAGTCTTTGAAACCATTCTTTGTCCAAAACTTGAGGGATGGATACATGTATTGTTGTATTGCATGTTGGGCACTAGGGAGTGGATGGACCAAATGTCTATGAGTCAAGAGTTGTATCTTGAGGAGTCAAAAGTCGTGTGTTTTTAGTCTATCCATAGCAATATACCAAGTAAGAAAGATGTAACCAAATGATGTATTCAATGCAATGTATTTTGAACGATTTGCAATGAAAAGCACACTGTTCTTAGAACTTCCTATGCTCTCTATATTATTTCTATTCTTCTCAACAAACCTGTTTGTCATTCCTTCTATCCCTTAATTCCATTATCAAGACAACACCTAAGTTCCTTTTTCTGAATTCAAGGGTTCAGTGTCCCAAGATCCAAATGCCTTCATTCAGTAGTTCAAGGTAGTTGTGCCCAATAAAAATGATCTAGTCCACCAAGAAGTGGCGTTTGAGTCATGCATGTGAAATAAGGCAGTAGCCTAATTAGTAGAGCAGCAAGGTGGCATTTTCAACATGCTTTTAACAAGATCATATTGATACTCAAAAGATGGATTGGTTGCAAAACCTAAAGCAAGGATTCCAATGTTCAAAATTACATTACTTGAATTTGGGTGTTATTGGGAAAAACTACCACTACGGCTAATAAGCTGATGAGACAAATTCTCCATTCCATGTATGTCCAAGGTCTCTAACATGATATCAATCGAGCTTTAGCCATAGAAGATTTGGTAGCACATGATCTGAACCATTTTGTTTGACAAGCCTTGCTGGCAATATTGGTGCTTTCAAAGAATAAGAAAGGAAAGGGAAAGAAGTCAAGAAAGTCCACTAATAAAATTCATAATTCACTTGATAGTGACTTCGATTCACATTCAAACTCCAAGAGGAATAGTCAGCAATGATGCAGAGGACTTTAAGGAGGAAAAAGAGAGGAAGACCCAAATGTCCCAAAATAAGGACAAGGGCAACAAATCCTTAGAGGGTGCTTGCAAATCTACAACAAGAACCCTCTGGTGTACCAAATGTAATAGTTTGAGTCATTTGGTGCCCAATTGTGGCCTAAATCAATGTTGGTGAAAAATTTGTAAAACTTCTATTCGTACTATAAAGGTTTGTTGGTATAATTTGTGCAATCCAATGGCATGCATAGGGGACGGCAAGGCACTAAAGGAAATAACTACATCAACAATATTCTATACTCAACAAATTATCCATTTCCTTGCATGAGTCATTGAGGATGAGGACGTGGTAGAGGTGGTCAAGGTATCGTTGCCCCTCTAGAAGACAATGCTTCTTCAATATGCTAGAAGGGAACTAGAAAATGGAATATCCCGATGCCCCCAAGCTTATGATGCTTAGAAGCAAAAAGGGTGGGATAAGGATCAATGCCTTCTATGAGCATGATGGAAACCAAAGAACTTTTGAAACCAATATTGTAAGTGGTAATCCGCTCTGTCAAATATCTTAAATTGGCACCATGCAAATGTGAATGTCCTTCTAGGGTAGAACAAGAGGAAGTATGTCATGAAGTTGTAGGATGGTTTTCAAAGTGGAGTAAAATGCAAGATCCATGGCCCACTCAAGTAGACTTGGGAAATTTTCCAATGTCCAAAAATTCGGCAACCCCATAATTCAAAAATAATCCGATGTTACCTGAGGTAGACTTGGGGTGTCCACTATTCTCAATGAGTGTTTATTTGCATTGTCACATGGTTTGGTCTTAAGAACACTCTGCTAGCATGACATGCAAGAATTCTTTGGGCCTTACCTAATGGATTTCATGCAATCATGGATGACTTCTATGTATTTGGGATGGTGCTCCTACATCTTCACCATCTTTGATTGTGTCGTGGAAGTTCCAAACTCTCCATTAGTTGTTTTAAGGGTCATTGGGCAAGTACACTAGCATGGGCAACATCTATGACTTTCGGCACATGTAGTCATTCCTTTGAGAAAGTTGGACCATGTTCCAAAACTTGCATTCTAGAACTAGAACAAGGAGTTTCATGTCTTTGTGAATGCTTCAGATAGTGCCATCGGAAGTTTATTGATGTAGGAGGATTCCAACAGATGGTTTTGACCTATTTACTATGCTAGTTAGTAGTTGTCAATGTAGTTAAAAGAATTATTATGTCATGGAAGAGTGAAAATACTTAGATATTATTTATTTTTTCAAGAAGTTTCAAGATTATCATTTTGGGTCATGTCTTTGTTTTTCATATGGATCATTTGGCCCTAGTTTATTTGGTCGAGCAACAACAAAATGTTATGGGTCGATTGGCATGATGAACTATTTTGCTTTAGGAGTTTGAGTTTCTAGTCGTGTATTGGCCTAGCGTCCAGTATGTGGTCTCACAAATTTTCTTTCATGACTAGATTCTAGTCATATTCTAGTAGGTGTGGATGATGATTTTCTAGATGCTCAGCTCTTTATGACATCGATAATTGAGAATCCAATAAGTGGGCCTTTGAATCCTCCATGGTCCTAGAATGAGGAAATGCTTACCTTTCTGACTACAAGTAAAGTCTCAGATAATCTGCTAATGGATTGGTTAAAGCACTTGGCACTCTACAGTTGTTGGTAGTTTAAATGTATATTTGGTCAACTTTAGCACCAAACTCTATCAAGAGTACTGTAAAGGAAGATGCTATCAATGGAATATGAAGTCATGGATGAAGCTAATCGAAGTGTCTTTAGTGTCCATTTTTCAATAGATGTCACTTTTTTTGAAGATTCAATAAGCTAGATGTTGGTGGCCTATGATGCATATAGTGATGTGCAAAAATGGGTCCACCAGTGTGATTCTTGTCAAGGGTGTAGCTATCTGGCCTAAGATAGGCTATGACTTCACTCGAATCTTCCATTAGAGATATTTCAAAAGCATGGCCTTAATTTTTTCGATCCAATCAAGACAACAAAAATTGCACTAATAACATGTATGTTCCAATAGCCAAAAGTATTTTATGAAGTGGGAAGAGGCATGGGCTTTAAGGTTTAATTCTAGCAACTCTGGAGTCGCTTGTCTTTTAAAGGATATTCTACCATGGTATGGCTATTTGGTTGAGCTAATGCGTGACTGAGGAGGGCACTCCATCAATAAGGTGATCAAGAAACTAACGACCTTCTTCATGATGATCCACAATAAATCCTCTTCTTATTACCCTCAAGCCAATGGATTTGTTAAATTTAGTAATAAAGCTTTGTGAAAAATATTAACCAAGTGTGTGGAGCATCATTAGAAGGATTGGGACAACAAACTTTTGACCACATTATGGACCTATCGAGCTTCCTATAAAGTGGATATTGGCCTTTTTTTGTATAAATTGGCCTTTAGGCTAGAACTTTTCACCCCTCTAAAATTTATAATACCCAACAGGCAGATCGTGGTTTTGGATCGGCTCCTTCCAAAGGCGTCCCTGCCTTAGCTAGATGAAGACTGATTTGGAGTTCTCATATTCTGTGCAAGGTTTAGTTGTGATAGAAGTACTAGATTGATCACATGTCTAAGAAGCATCTCTTCAAATGTTGTCAAGTAGCCTTGATCTTCAACACCTAGATGGGAAGGCTTTTGGGGAAATTCGAGTGGAGTGGCCCACTCTGGGTTTTTGTAGCACCAATCTTCAAGAAAATCTCCTTCCTCATACAATTAATGGGTTGGGCCTACCACATTACCATGTGGATGGGCTAGTGCACTTGTTCCCCTCATCAAAATGATTTCGAAAAGTCTATGGTTTCTTCTTCTCTTTAGTATGGAGATGGATTGCTTGACATCATAGTCCCAATAGTCATGGGTATTTAGGTCCAAATAGTTTTGATGGCAGAGTGTGTGGCCTATGTGGTAAGGATTAAAGACACTCATTATTTTAGGCAATCATTCTTTTTTGTGGTAGTATGATGCTTTGCAATGTGGGTGATATTCATGGCACATCATAAGGAAGGTGACTAATGCAGTAAGCATGCATTGTTGCAAACCTTTTGAGCTTTGATTGTTGACCCAATGACATACAAATCTAGATTTATTTCAAACTTGGTCTCATTCTCCCCTAATTGCATTTTTCTCACCCTTTCTCATAGCGTTCTTGCTTTCTTTGTCACCTATTTCTTCTCTGCAAGCTCTTTTCTACAACAATGGTGGCTAGCCAAGTTGCATTCAATGAAATTGCACTTGTGCTACTAGATCATCCATAGGTAGTTTGCACCCTTGGATGTAGTCTCCACTTCTTGAGGCTTTCATTTCCTTATCCTAAAGCACCACTCTAGTTCACCCCGATGTAGAGTCCATCATTGCATAGTTACATTAGGGCACCCTTGAAAGAAAATAAAGAGAGAGAGGGACAAATGTTAGGCAAGAAGGAGAGTAGCCATGCTCCCTATCCAACTTCCATTATCTTCCACACACTAACTTGTGTACATACAACCAAACATACAAAAGTAAAGTGACCTAGATGTAACTGTGGTTGAGTTAGTGTGACCCAAACCTTATTCAACTAAGATAACCAAAGCAAACCAAAGGTACATGAGCTTGAATCTCAACACTCCCCCTCAAGCTCAAATGTGGTACTTCACTCCAAGTAGCTCTTTGAAATGCACAAACTTATCTTTACCCAATGACTTGGTAAAGATATCTATAACTTGGTCTTTTGTCCTCATATGGACCAAATCAATGTCACATGAAATCACTTTTTCTCTGATAAAGTGATAATGTACCTCCATGTGCTTAGTCCTAACAGATAGATAGGATTACTAGCTAGGAGCACACTACTCATGTTGTAATGTTTTGACCCTACAAAAAAAAAGGACTATGAATGTGTTAGTACTTAAAATGAAACAAAGCATACAAATTACAAATTACAAAAAAAAACCATCGATAGCTTGACGAGTGTCAATGTAATCAACAACGTCCTCACCATTGCGAACGTCAA